>NC_037683.1:486690-591237 GCF_003255815.1 Theropithecus gelada | reverse complement strand
CGCGCCCGGCGGGAGCGCGGGCCGGACGCCCGGCGGGGTCGGGCTTTGTGCGGGGTGCGGGTCCGGCGGCGGCTGGTGGTGCGGGCGGGGGCGCAGGTGAGGGAGGCGGCCGCGTACCTGCGCCCGCGCCCCCGGCGGACCCCGTGCCGCCGCCGCCGCCCGCGAGCCGGATCTGCGGGGAGGGCCTCGGCCAGGGTGCCGGGGAGGTGCGGAGGACAAAAGGAAAAGTAGCGGGGCCGGCCAACTTTGGAGCGCCGGCAGAGGCGAGGCTGTCCCTCCTCTCGGAGCTCTTCCTTCGCTCCGTTGACCTTTCACTTTGTTCTGAGTAGGATGGCACCATCTTTAACGAAAAGTTGGCCAGTCCCGGCGTGTTTCTCCCCAGACAATGCTGCTCCAGCCCTGCTGGCTGTCAGAAGCAGGAAAGCACGCTCGGTGGGAAGCTTGCGGACTCAAGTTTATTTCCAAACCAGCAGCTTTAAAGGGCTCTCTATATAAAAAGTTCACATTCTTTTGTTAATGGTTTTGGCCTTCCCCGTGCTCAATTTCAAGGATAGTTTGTTTCCTTGCTTAGGAAAGGAAGCAGCATAGAGATTAAAGTCTTGAGAGTGGTCCACTGGCGTCCCTCTGAAGGAAAAGCAAGCAGGAGGTGATGTGTCCGTGGAGCTGCAGAAATAGTGTGTTCTTAGGGCTGAAATAAGGGACCGGTTTGGAGAAAAGTGCTAGCTTAGAAGTATTTCTTTGAAATTAACTATGTAATAACAGTTGAGACTTCTCAGGCTTAGAAAGTTAAGGTGTAGCAAGAAGCCGTACAGTATCCTGGTGCGTAGACCTAACACTGTATTTTATCTCAGGTAATGTATGGCTTTTTTGTTTATTTTTTTCCTGCGTTTTTGGGGGGGGTGTTGAAATAAGTAAACTGGGAAGGTGCAGGGGAATTCTTAAATTCAATGCAAGGAGTTTTTGCTGAGTACCTGCAGCATTCAAGAAATGAATATTAGTCACTGAGAACAAAAAGGGAAATTAGAAAACTTCAAGTCACTTCCAGGCTTGTAGGAGAGAAGATGTGTAGTGATGAATTATATCATTTATAAAGCACCCACTGGATCCCACACACTGTGCAAGACCTTTAGATCAGGCGCCTCACTCAGTTTTCTTCACCCTGTGCAGCAGGTGCTGTTATTTCTTTTTTTAAAAATTTATTATTATTTTTTGAGACAGGATCTCCATTTGTCGCCCAGGCTGGAATGCAGAGGCATGATCACGGCTCACTGCAGCCTGGACCACCTAGGCTCAAGGGAGTCTCCCACCTCAGCCCCGCAAGTAGTTGGGACTATCCGTGGGTGCTGCCACACCTTGCCAATTTTTTTTTGTAGACACCGGGGTTTCACCATGTTGTCCAGGCTGGTCTTGAACTTTTGGACTCAAGCGATCTGCCCGCCTCGGGCCTCCCAAAGTGCTAGGATTACAGACATGAGCCATTGTGCCCGGCCTGTTGTTTCCTGTTTAGCTGAGGAGGAAGGGTTAGATAACTTGTCCAGTCGGTTGTAGGACTAGCACTAGTACAGTGTTGGGCACGTAGTAGGTGTTTAATAAATGACTGACGAGCAAATGGCTCCAGAGGTCTCTGGTTCCATAGGCAGCCTTGAATAGAGGGCTTTACACACCTGATGATAATGACAGCTTGTGTTTACTGAACCCTGACTTGTGTCCAACCCTGCCATAGTACCTTGCATGGATTCAATAATTTGAGCTTAGCAGCAACCTTAAGAGGAAGGTACTGTTATCTCCCCATTTATAAATGAGAAGCCAGGCACAGTGAGGCCCAAGATTGAAGAGCTCGTGGCCAAGAAGATGAAGATGCAGGTGGTTTGGCTACAGAGCTGGTGCTTGCTAAACGTGTTATATCTGTGATGGTCATTTTAGGTTAATAAAAGCTCTGTTTTTAGATTCATTCTGAGGGTTTATCGTCAAGTTGTATGAGAAGGTGAGGGAGCCGCTGTGTGTAGCTCAGTAACTCCGGCCTTCTGGACAGTAGGTGGGCATGGGATCACTGTTGCCACTAAACCTGGGAAATGATTCCTGGGTCAGGGCTCATTAATTGCGAAATGATTAAGGTAATAGAGCTGACACTGGAAACTTACCTAACTTCAGTTTTGTTATTTTCCTTGATCTACAAAGATAGTCAGTACATTTTCACACCAAAAAGAACTGACCAGGCTTGGTGGCTCATTCCTATAATCCCAGCACTTTAGGAAGCCGAGGTGGGCGGATCACTTGAGGTTGGGAGTTCGAGACCAGCCTGGCCAACATGGTTGAAACCCTGTCTCTACTGAAAATACACAAATTATCTGGGCCTAGTGGTGCGTGCCTATAATTGCAGCCTGGGCAACAGAGCTAGAGACTGTCTCAGGATAAACAAACAAACTACTGAGGTCGTTGAATATATTTTCCATTCCCCATTTGTGGATTAGTTAGGATGTGAGGCATGTTAGGGTTTAAATACATCCAGGGTCACTGAGGAGCAGACCCCAGGGTTCCTTTGACTCAAGGCTTTTGTCTCAGCAAAACGCCATCTTCCAGCAGGACGGCTTTCCCAGGCAAGTGCTGTGCTTTTCCGGCAGGGTGGCTACTGTGTATCTCTTCCTTATGTTTTCTTTTTTAAAATACTACAGGCACGTGCACATAATTTAAAAAATCAGTGCTAAAACACTGAAAAGCTGCTCTCATCTCCTGTCTTTCTTTTTTTGAGACTGAGTCTTGATCTGTCACTCAGGCTGGAGTGCAGTGGCGCGATCTCGGCTCACTGCAACCTGCGCCTCCTGGGGTCAAGCAGTTCTCGTGCCTCAGCCTCCCTAGTAGCTGGGATGACAGGCGCCCGCCACCACGCCTGGCTAATTTTTGTATTTTTAGCAGAGACGGGGTTTCATCATGTTGGCCAGGCTTGTCTCGAACTCCTGACCTCAAGTGATCTACCTGCCTTGGCCTCCCAAAGTGCTGGCATTACAGGCGTGAGCCACCGTGCCTGGCCGATCATCTTCTGTCTTTCCGGATAAGCAGCAGCCACTTGCAGCTCTTGAGCATTTACTATATGTTTGTGTTGTCATGTCTTTATTCACCATTTTTAGGGGTCGACTATGGACTTCCATTAATGGCAGATTAGCGTAAGATTTAGATTAGAGAAGACTTTTGTTCTCTTATGTTCATCCTGCCCCAGTCAGAATGCATGTTCTTGGCCAGGGCCAGCAGCTCACGCCTGGGAGGCTGAGGTAGGAGGATCCCTTGAGCCCAGGAGTTTGAGACCAGCCTGGGCAACATAGTGAGACTTTGTCTCTATTAGAAGTAAAAAAGTTAGCTGGGCGTGGTAGTGGGATGTGCCTGTAGTCCCAGCTACTTGAGGGGCTGAGGTGGGAGGATCGCTTGATCCCAGGAGGCCAAGGCTGCAGTGAGCTGTGATCGGGCCACTGCTCTGCAGCCTGGGTGACAGAACAAAATCCTGTCTCAGAAAAAAAAAAAAGAATGTGGCCGGGCGCGGTGCCTCACACCTGTAATCCCAGCATTTTGGGAGGCTGAGGCAGGCAGATTGCGAGGTCAGGAGATCGAGACCATCCTGGCTAACACACGGTGAAACCCCATCTCTACTAAAAATACAAAAAAATTAGCCAGGCATGGTGGTGGCTGCCTGTAGTCCCAGCTACTTGGGAGACTGAGGCAGGAGAATGGCGTGAACTTGGGAGGCGGAGCTTGTAGTGAGCCAAGATCGTGCCATTGCACTTCAGCCTGGGCGACAGAGTGAGACTCCGTCTCAAAAAAAAAAAATGCATGTTCTCTTGACCTGGTATACAGCGTCATTCTGAGGAGTCTCCTCGCCTTTCCCTGCATCCGATGTCACTCACTGTTTATTCCCTCTTGGTGATAGAACACACTCTCCGGTAGCTAGCCAGGAAGGGATGGTAAGCGGCAAACTTTTGGGATTTGCATGTCTGAAAATGTATTTACTCTTTTTGTTTTTTTTTTTTTTGAGATGGAGTTCCGCTCTGTCGCCCAGGCTGGAGTGCAGTGGCGTGATCTCCGCGCACTGCAGCCTCCACCTCCTGGGTTCAAGCGATTCTCCTGCCTCAGCCTCCCGAGTAGCTGGAATTACAGGTGCTTGCTACCATGCCTGGCTAATTTTTGTATTTTTAGTAGAGACTGGGTTTCAACTTCTTGGCCGGGCTGGTCCCGAACTCCCAACCTCAGGTGAGGCCTCCTAAAGTGCTGGGACTACCAGAGGTCGCCCCCGTGCCCGGCCACAAATGTCTTTATTCTGCCCGTGCACTTAGTAAGTTTGGCTGGTAGGTTGGAAAGTCATTTTGAAGTCATAGCTCGAATATCTTTCAGTTTTCATTGTTACTCTTGAGAAGTCTGGTTTGGTCTTTTTTTGAGACAGTCTGGAGTATAGTGGTTAGATCATAGTTCTCTGCAGCCTTGACCTCCCGGGCTGAAGTAATTTTCCTACCTCAGCGCCCTGAGTAGTACTTGGGACTGCAGGCGTGTGTTGCCATACCCGGTTGATTTTTCTTTCTTTCTTTCTTTTTTTGAGATGGAGTCTCACCCTGTTGCCCACGCTGGAGTGCGGTGGCGCCATCTTGGCTCACTGCAACCTCCGCCTCCTGGGCTCAAGTGATTCTCCTGCCTCAGCCTCCTGAGTAGCTGTGATTACAAGTAGGCACCACCACACCCAGCCTTTTTTTTTTTTTTTTTTTTGAGACGAGTGTCACTCTGTTGTCCAAGCTGAAGTACAGTGGCACGATCTCGACTCACTGCAATCTCTGCTTCCCGAGTTCAAGCGATTCTCCTGTCTCAGCCTCCTGAGTAGCTGGGACTACAGGTGTGTATCACCACGCCTGGCTAATTTTTGTATTTTTAGTAGAGACAGGGTTTCACCATATTGGCCAGGCTGGTCCCGAACTCCTGACCTCAAGTAAGTGATCCACCCTCCTCGGCCTCCCAAAGTGCTGGGATTACAGGTTTGAGCCACCATGCCCGGCCTCCAGCTGATTTTTGTATTTTTAGTTGGGACGGGGTTTCACCATGTTGGCCAGGCTGGTCTCAAACTCCTGACCTCAAATGATCCGCCCGCCTCGGCCTCCCAAAGTATTAGGGTTACAGGCGTGAGCCACTGTGCCTGGCAGTGATTTTTCTGTTTTTGTAGAGACAGGGTCTTGCCATGTTGCCAAGGCTTGTCTTGAACTCGGCCTCCTGAAGTTCTGGGATTAAAGGTGTGATCCACCGAGCCTGGCCCAGTTTCATTCTTTTTTTTTTTTGAGACGGAGTTTTGTTCTTTTCACCCAGGCTGGGAGTGCAGTGACGCAGTTTCGATTCACTGCAACCTCCACCTCCTGGGTTCAAGGGATTCTCTTGTCTTAGCCTCCCAAGTAGCTGGGATTACAGGCACCTGCCAGCACGCCCCACTAATTTTTATATTTTCAGTAGAGACGGGGTTTCGCCATATTGGCCAGGCTGGTCTAAAACTCCTGACCTCAGGTGATCCACCTGCCCCGGCCTCCCAGAGTGCTGGGATTGCAGGTGTCCGCCACTGTGCTGGTGAGGCCCAGTTTTGTTCTTTTTTTTTTTTTTTTTTTTTTTTTTTTGAGACTGAGTCTGGCTCTGTCGCCCAGGCTGGAGTGCGGTGGCCGGATCTCAGCTCACTGCAAGCTCCGCCTCCCGGGTTCACGCCATTCTCCTGCCTCAGCCTCCCGAGTAGCTGGGACCACAGGCGCCCGCCACTTCGCCCGGCTAGTTTTTGTATTTTTTAGTAGAGACGGGGTTTCACCGTGTTAGCCAGGATGGTCTCGATCTCCTGACCTCGTGATCCGCCCGTCTCGGCCTCCCAAAGTGCTGGGATTACAGGCTTGAGCCACCGCGCCCGGCCTCATTCTTAACACTTTGTAAGCGCTGTTCCCCTGCCAAACCTTTAGGATCACTGCATCTGTGATTTTCCTAATCTTTACCATGCGTTTAGTGCTAGCCTTTTTCATGTATTATGCAGATGCCCAAGTAGCTGTGAAATCTGAAGATTGCTACCCTTTTATTATAGGAGGGGTTTTTTTTTTTTTTTTTTTTTTTTTTTTTGGGAGAGACACGATCTCACTATGTTGGTCTCGCTGGTCTTGAACTCCTGGGCTCAAACAGTCCTCCTGCCTCGGCTGTGGAGTAGCTGGGACTACAGGCATGCGCTACCACGCCTGGCTAATTTTTGTATTTTTAGTAGAGATGGGGTTTTGTCGTGTTGACCAGTTTGGTCTCACATTCCTGACCTCAAGTGATCTGCCAGCCTCGACCTCCCAAAGTGCTGGGATTACCTGTGTGAGCCACCGCGCCTGGCTGACAGTTTATTCTTTACTTTCTCCTGTGTGTTGTCCTTTTCTGTTTCCTTTAGTTGAATGTTGGACATCCTGTATTTAGTTTTCTAATTTTAAGTATATTTTTTCTTGTCATGTCTTGTTTTTTTTCTATTTTGGGGGAGCATTTTTGACCATTTCCCAATTTTTTTAATCAAAATTTTTAGCTTCAGTTATATATATATGTGTATATATATATTTTTTGAGACAGAGTTGCGCTCTTGTTGCCTAGGCTGGAGTGCAATGGCACGATCTCGCCTCACTGCAACCTCTGCCTCCTGGGTTCAAGTGATTCTCCTGCCTCAGCCTCTCGAGTAGCTGGGATCACAGGCATGCACCACCACGCCTGGCTAATTTTGTATCTTTTTTTGGTGGAGACAGGGTTTCTCCATGTTGTTCAGGCTGGTCTCGAACTCCTGACCTCAGGTGATCCACCCACCTCGGCCTCCCAAAGTGCTGGGATTACAGGCGTGAGCCACCTCGCCTGGCCCAGTTGTTTTATTTTTATATTCTTTACTGTTTTCTATTCTTTTTTTTAGTATCTCCTGTTCTTGTTTTATGTATGTAGTATCTTTGCTTATTTTAATTACAATTAAAATTTTAAAATTAGAGTTAAAGTTATTTAAAAAACTATTTAAAAAAATGTCCCAGCCTGTGCAACACGGCAAGACCCTAAAATCTGGGACTTCCGGCATGCATCACCATGACCGGCTGGTGCGTGCCTGAAGTCCCAGCTACTCAGGAGGCTAAGGCAGGAGGATCGCTTGAATCTGGGAGGTTGAGGCTGCAGTGAGCCATGATCACACCACTGCACTCCAGCCTGGGCGACAGAGCAAGAAACTCTAACCAAAAAAAAAAAAAAGGGGGTTTCCTTCATTTTTTTGTGTTTTCCCTGCATTCATTCCTCTTTGCTGTCTCATCTCTTAGTCTTTCTTCCATGATGTAGCCTTTCCTTCAGTGTCTCATTGTCTTTGGTCATTTTGCCGCATTGCGAATAAAGCACTCACCATGGAAAGCTGAGTGCTGGGGCCTTGTTTACTTGTTGCTTTCACTGTGGGGTGATGGTTGGCTGTTGCTGTTTTGTTGGCTCTCTTGCAGATTTTTTTTTTTTTGGGACGGAGTTTCGCTCTTGTTGCCCAGGCTGGAGTGCGATGGCGTGATCTCTGCTCACTGTAACCTCCGCATCCTAGGTTCAAGCGATTCTGCCTCAGCCCCCCCGGTAGCTGGGATTATAGGCATGCACTACCACACCAGGTTAATTTTGTTTTTGTTTTTGTTCTGTTTTGTTTTGAGATGGAGTCTCGCTTTGTTGCCTAGGCTGGAGTGCAGTGGCCTGGTCTTGGCTCACTGTGACCTCCATCTCCTAGGTTCAAGCGATTCTCCTGCCTTAGCACCCCCTAGTAGCTGGGATTACAGGCATGCGCCACCACACTCGGCTAATTTTTGTATTTTTGGTAGAGACAGGTTTTCACCATGTTGGCCAGGCTGGTCTCAAACTCCTGACCTCAGGTGACCCACCCCCCCTTGCCTCCCAAAGTGCCAGGATTATAGGCATGAACCACCACGCCTGGCTTTTTTTTTTTTTTTTTTTTTTGAGACGGAGTCTCGCTCTGTCGCCCAGGCTGGAGTGCAGTGGCGCGATCTTGGCTCACTGCAATCTCTGCCTCCCGGGTTCACGCCATTCTCCTGCCTCAGCCTCCCAAGTAGTTGGGACTACAGGCGCCCGCCACCAGGCCCGGCTAATTTTTTGTATTTTTAGTAGAGATGGAGTTTCACCGTGTTAGCCAGGATGGTTTTGATCCCCTGACCTCGTAATCTGCCCGCTTCGGCCTCCCAAAGTGCTGGAATTACAGATGTGAGCCACCATGCCCAACCTCAACATTTAATTTTTAATTACATTTAGTATAATTTATAAAACATTTTGTAGAGATGGAGTCTCACTATGTTGCCCAGGCTGATCTCCAGCTGGGCTCAGGCAATTCTCCCGGTTTGGCCTCTCGAAGTGTTGGGATCACAGGCATGAGCTGCTGTGCCTGGCCTGAGAAGCATTTTCCATAAATCTTGAGAAGCAGATTCTCCCATAAACTAGAAGCACAGCTGTCCTATGAAAAGGGCTGCCTGTCTTGGGATCTTACTGTGTCAGTTCTTGGTTGTGGTCAGAAGGTTCTGGAGTCATAATAAGGGCCAGCAAGGGTGATGTTTGTGCCTCAGCTCTCATGTCGAAAAGAGCATCTGTGGCTACCTTAGTTACTGGAGATCTTACGTGTGGCCAGAGCCAGAGCTGGGGCTAAAGCCCTGGTTTTCTGTCATGTGCTCAAAGAGCTGTGTAGGTTTGACCACATTTTATTGAGTTTTTCTTTGAAAATAATTTGGCTTATAAGAGTCATGTTTTGGGTTCTTTAGGAGCCTTTTTTTTTTTTTTTATCATTTCATTGGATTTAGCATGGCTGATGGATGCCTTTTCCTCACGTAAGTGGGCAGTTTGATTTTAAGTTGCTCACTCAGCAGACCAGGTAGGGATAGTTATTTGCTTTTGTATTTGTTTTTTTTTGTTTGTTTTTGAGACGGAGTTTTGCTCTTGTTGCCCAGGCTGGAGTGCAATGGCGCAATCTTGGTTCACTGGAACCTCCGCCCCTCAGGTTCAAACGTTTCTGCTGCCTCAGCCTCCTGAGTAGCTGGAATTACAGGTGCCCACCATCATGCCCGGTTATTTTTGTATTTTTTGTAGAGGTGGGAGCTCTCCATGTTGGTCAGGCTGGTCTCGAACTCCTGACCTCAGGTGATCTGCCTGCCTCGGCCTCCCAAAGTGTTGGGGTTACCGGTGTGAGCCACTGCATCCGACCAATTTTTCTTTTTTTTTTTGAGACAGAGTCTTTCTCTGTCGCCCAGGCTGGAGTGCGGTGGTGCGATCTCGGCTTACTGCAAGCTCTGCCTCCCAGGTTCTCGCCATTCTCCTGCCTCAGCCTCCCGAGTAGCTGGGATTACAGGCACCCGCCACCATGCCCGGCTGATTTTTTCTGTTTTTACTAGAGATGGGGTTTCACTGTGTTAGCCAGGATGGTCTCGATCTCCTGACCTCGTGATTGGCCCTCCTTGGCCACCCAAAGTTCTGGGATTACAGGCGTGAGCCACCGCGCCCGGCTGAGAATAGTTATTGGAGCCCAGTTAATTTGGCCCATGGCAGGTATGATACAGAAAGCATTACTTCCAGGACTGAGAAATCTCCTTTCTTACTGTTTTGCTTCTCTTTAACTTGTAATATTTTCATATATTAAAAAAAAAATCTCTTTGATGGTTTTGGATTTTGAAAAATAAAAGCTAAAGTGGCTGCTGTACCTCTTCAGAGGTAGCATTTCCTTTGAAATGGAGTCTCCTAGATAAGAGGTCTCTTTCCCAGGAATGTCACTGTGAGCTGCTGTTTCGTTCTGGAAAGCTTGTGGATTTCTTTCTGTATTCTAGTTGTGACAGGCTGGTTCTGATCACAGCATATTGAAGATGCTGTTTGAGCACTCTCTGTTTATACGGTGCTATTCCAGGTATTTGTAAGAGGACATACAAAGTTTAGAGATTGGTCCCTGATTTTACAAAATTTAATAATAGAACAGAGCAAATATTACTGAGTAGGAAATGAGAGTCAGTTAAAAGTAAACAAGAAGAGGCTGCTGGATGGCCATAATTGCTGTGGCCACATGTGTGGCGATAAGCTCCTTGAGGAAGATGAGTTAGTCTAGGTCTTTTTTTCCCTTTAACAGCTTCTTGTCCAACGCATAGTCTAGGTCTTAAAGGATGTAAGACATGAATTGGCATGAGAAGGTGTATGAAGTGTACATTAACAAAAATTAGGCATTTTAGCAAATTTAGAAAACCTAGAACCCTCAGAACGCCAAATATTTGTCATCTGTTTTTTCCTGATCCGCATGAGTGTATGTGTTTTTATTTTAATTGCTGGTAATCAGTGATTATGTGCCGTTGTACTTCCTCTGCCCTGTATTGTCTGACGTGCAATCGTGTCTTCAGTGTCTTTGGTAGCTGCATGGTGTGTGACATATAAAAGTCCCAGTTTCCTCGACTGTGTTTTGGGTGAGGTCTGTATCCTTTGGTACACAGTGGAGTTACAAGGTCAGAAGGGAAGGGTGGCACGAGATGAAGCTGGCAAGGCAGGGCAAGGTCATCCGGGGCCATGTTACCATGGTAACAAGTTGGGCTGTTTCATAACCACTGTAGACAGTCCTTGAAGATTTTAGGCATGGAGTGATATTTTAAAAAGATGACCCTGGCTGAGTGGATGAAGGGAGACTGTAGTGGAAATAGGGGGCCAGTGAGCAGGCTTGACTTGAGTGGCTTAGGTTAGTCATGATATAGGTGTTTAGATTTAATTTTTTGAGCATATAGGACAGTTACATGGTTCAAAATTGAAAAAGTATGGCCGTGTGCAGTGGCTTATGCCTGTAATTCCACCACTTTGGGAGGCCGAGGCAGGCGGGTCGATCACCTGACATCAGGAGTTTGAGAGCAGCCTGGCTAACATGGTGAAACGCTGTCTCTAATAAAAATATAAAAAATTAGCCAGGCGTGATGGCAGGTGCCTGTAATCCCAGCTACTCAGGAGGCTGAGGAAGGAGAATTGCTTGAACCCGGGAGGTGGAGGTTGCAGTGAACTGAGATTGTGCCATTGGACTCCAGCCTGGGTAACACGAGTGAAACTCCATCTTGGGAAAAAAATAAAAATAAAACAAAATTGAAAAAGTACCTCCCTAGCCACTCAGTTCTTCTCTTGGGAGGTCCCCAGTATTACTGTGCATATTTCATGATATTTATGAATATACAGTCGTGTGTCACTTAAGGACATTTTGGTCAATGGCAGACCACATACCTGTGGGTGGTCCCATAAGATAGTAATGGAGTCAGGCGTGGTGGCTCACACCTGTCATCCCAGCACTGGGAGAGGCTGAGGCAGGAGCATCATTTGAGCCCACGAGTTCAAGACCAGACTGGACAACATAATGAGACCCTGTCTCTACAAAAAATAATAAAAAGTTAGTTGGGCATTGTGGTGTGTGCTGTAGACCCAGCTACTGTGGGAGGCTGAGGTGGGGGAGTTGTTTGACAGGAGGTCAAGACTGCAGTGAACCATGTTGGTGCCACTGCACTTCATTCTGGGCAGCAGAGCGAGACCCTGTCTCAAAAAAAAAAAAAAAAAAAAATAGAGGCTAGAAATTCTTATTGCCTAGTCGTGTAGTGGGCACTGTTTTGTAGTAGGGTAGTGTGCTACCTTTTCTATGTTCAGACATACATACAGGTATCATTGTGTTACACTTACCTACAGTACCACGCTGTGTAGGTTTGTAGCCTAGAAGCCATAGGCTTCACCATACAGTCTAGGTGTGTCATAGGCTATCCCATCTTGGTTTGCGGAAGTGCACTCTTTGATGTTTGCACCGTGATGAAATCACCTAATGATGCATATCTCAGAATGTATCCCCCTCATTAAGTGTCACGTGATCATACAAATACATGTATAGATGTTTTAGGCTTTTTATGATGGAACTTTTTCAAACTTCCTCAAAGGTAGGTATATATGAACACTGTTACCTGTCCCCCAGCATTAACAGTTATCTTATAATGGTCAGTCTTGTTTCAGCTGTAATACCTCCCTCACCCCTACCCTATCTGCAATTATATTGAAGCAGTTCTCAGGCATATTTTTTCTGTGAATATTTCAGTTAATGTAAATATTTCAATCAATAAATAGTGTTCAGATTTCTTGTTTCAGTTTAGGAACAAAATATGGTCTATTCATTAGCTTTGGTAGAGATCTCTTAAATCTCAGTATATTGATTTCTCCTCCATGTCTATTATTATTTATTTTTTCTCATGTCTTTATTTTTTCTTGCAATTAAGTTTTGAAGAGAATGGTTCATTTGTCCCAGCGTTTCCTATAACCTTGTTTTGCTGATTGCATCTTAACGGTGGCGTTTAGCATGTTCCTCTCTCCTGTAGTGCCTGTCACTGACATACACTTACTATCTAGAACTGCTGATGTCCAGTGTGAGAGCCACTCACCACGCGTGGTGACCAGCCTGGCCACCACTTGAAACGTGGTTAGTGTGAGGTGAGATGTGTGGTGAGTGCAGAAAACACCTGGGATTTTGAATGCAGATTGTGAAAAAGAGAATGTAAATGATCACATTAATACTTTTAAAAATGTTGATTGCATGTGGATATATAGTACTTTGGATATATTGGGTGAAATAAAATATTAAAAGTTATTTGGTGTGTTTCTGGTTTTTAAAAATGTGACGGGCTGGGTACAGTGGCTCATGCCAGTCCCAGCACTTTGGGAGGCCAAGGTGGGTGGATCATGAAGTCAGGAGATCGAGACCATCCTGGCTAACACGGTGAAACCCCACGTTCTACTAAAAATACAAAAAATTAGCCAGGCGTAATGGCATGTGCCTGTGGTCCCAGCTACTCAGGAGGCTGAGGCAGGAGAATTAGTTGAAACTGGGAGGCGGAGGTTGCAGTGAGCCGAGATTGCGCTGCTACACTCCAGCCTGGGTGACACAGTGAGACTCCGTCTCAAAAAAAAAAAAAAAGTGACAACTAGAAAATTAGGAATTACGTACATGGTTCCCTCTGTGGTTCACATTGTCTTTCAGTTGGATAGCCCTGGTCCAGGGGCTCCATCAGATGCAGATTTGTCTTTTTTTTTTTTTTTTTCCAGTAAGAATGTATCACAACTGGTATCATTCTTATATTTATTTATTTATTTATTTTATTTTTATTTATTATTATTTTTTTTTGTGATGGAGTCTCCCTCTGTCGCCCAGGCTGGAGTGCAGTGGAGTGATCTCGGCTCACTGCAACCTCCGCCTCCTGGGTTCACACCATTCTCCTGCCTCAGCCTCCTGAGTAGCTGGGACTACAGGTGCCCGCCACCACCCCCAGCTAATTTTTTTTTGTATTTTTATTAGAGACGGGGTTTCACTGTGTTAGCCAGGATGGTCTTGATCTCCTGACCTCGTGATCTGCCCGCCTTGGCCTCCCAAAGTGTTGGGATTATAGGCGTGAGCCACCACGCTGGCCTGTATGGAGTTTTAAATTTAATCCTTATAACAGCTTTATCAGGTGGGGTCACTAACCCAGTTACTCCATTTCACGGAAGAGGAAATGAGTGTCTTTCCATTGTGTTTTAGCCACAGGTAATCTGAGGTACCCTTTGGGTCCCAGAACAGCAGAAGAGTGAAGCGTCTTTGGAGTTTGAATTCAAGCTTCCTGGGCCTTACCTGTGTGAGCTGCCCGGGGCAGAAGGAGGAGGTGGTGCTCCCAGGGGTCCCATGACTCGCGTGGACTCCTGGTGGCGTCATTTTGTGCTGTCTGTGGTGTAGGCAGCCTGTCCCTCGGGCACCTGCCATAGTCTTCCCTTTGCACAGCTTGGTCAGGAGACATTTAGGGCCGTCAACAAGGAGCATAAAACCCCAGCCACTTGTTTGTGTTTTGTCTCTTGTGATTTCTGTTTCAATTTCCTGGCCCCGTTAGCTGTGTCCATCATGCAGATCAATGCATCGTACAGAATGCTGTCCAGACGTTACAGGTGGGCTTGCTCCCTCATGCGTTCCGTTTCTATTTTCTTTTATTTGAGATCACTTAATTTTGCTTTATTGATTGATTTTTAAGACTGGGTCTTGCTCTGTCACCCAGGTTGGAGTGCAGTGGCGCAGTCTCAGCTCACTGCCTCCTGGACCTCCTGGGCTCAGGTCGTCCTCCCATCTCAGCCCCCAAGTAGCTGGGGCCACAGGCGTGCATCACCACACCAGGCTAATTTACACACGTTTTGTATTTGTTTATTTTTGAGACAGGACCTCATTGTGTTGTCCAGGCTGGAGTGTGGTGGCTCGATCTCGTTCAGGTGATTCTCCCACATCAGCCTCCTAAGGACCTGGGTCACAGGGTCACGTCTGTTGCCTTTTCAGCATGTTTACTGTCACTTAGATGCAGTAATGATACTGTCGTGTCGAGGGGTTCGATGACTTTCCCACGTGGCCGGTACACGTTAGAGCTGGTTCTGCCCTGGACTAGGACGGTGCGGTAGAAGGGCGTTGGGGGAGAGTTGGGAGGGAATCGCAGAAGTCACT
Source organism: Theropithecus gelada (assembly GCF_003255815.1). Taxonomy (NCBI): domain Eukaryota; kingdom Metazoa; phylum Chordata; class Mammalia; order Primates; family Cercopithecidae; genus Theropithecus; species Theropithecus gelada. The sequence continues at coordinate 576,722 of NC_037683.1, read as the reverse complement.
TGAGAGTTGCGGGTGGGAGTAAGTCAACCTTTCCGCCTCAGTTCACCTGGAAAATGCAGAGGCGAATGCACCAAGATGTAGTCTGAGTTGTGCTCTTTTTTTTGTTTTTGTTTTTGAGATGGGGTCTCGCTGTGTTGCCCAGGTTGGTCTTAAACTCCTGGGCTCGAGCAGTCCTCCCGCCTCAGCCTCCCGAGTAGCTGGGATGACAGGTGTGTGCCACCACACCAGGTAATTTTTGTATTTTTGGTAGAGACAGGGTTTCATCATGTTGCCCAGGCTGGTTTGAGCTCTTGGCCTCAAGCCATGTGCCTGCCTTGGCCTCCCAAGGTGCTGGGATTGCAGGCGTGAGCCACTGTGCCCGGCCAAGACCACTTTTTAAACCATTTAATGACTGTTTCTTTAGTTATCCTCCTGGGTATAGCATCACATGGGGCAGGTTGCTAACCTAGGTGGGCTGATGGGGCTGTGGAGACCATGTTAATGATTCTTGTCCTTGTAATAAGGGCAGTAGGAGGGTTTCAAGGCAGGGAGTGACTTCATCAGGTTTGCGTGTTAGGCTCTGGCTTCCTTCCTGGTCTTCCTGCTGCTATGTGAAGAACGGATTGTAGACGGACGTCAGTGGAGGCAGCAAATGCAGTCCTCAGGAAGTGGGTGGTCACCAGTTATGTGGCAGATGAGGAGGGCACAAGGATGACTTGTGGGACTAGGCCGGAGCCAAATGCTGCGTCTTCTGCTTGAGCAGAAGAAGGGTGGGTGGCGGTGCCATTGGCCCAGACGGGGAAGGCATGCTCGGGTCAGCTCTGGGGCGGTTTATTCCAGGAGTGGCAAACTCTTTCTGTGCAGGCTGGATAGTATTTCGGACTCGTGCACCAAGAAGCAAAATCAAGGATAACTCCACAAATTTTTGTTGACAAAGATCAAAATATAGTTGACTACTTTTTTTTTTTTTTTTGTAATACAGATCTACTGATTAGAAGAACAGAATTTTTTGGGGGATAACATTTTGCTTAATTGGGGTTCAAAGTTAATTTTCCCTGTCATAAAAATTACTGGAACTGTTCATTTGTTAAGTGCCTATCTGTGATAAGTTTTCTGTGTTTCATCTTTGAAAATGTCTTCACGCTGATCGCTATTGCCATATTCCAATATCAGTACAGACGCAGATGATTTATTTTTTTTGAGATGTAATTCATTTACTATAAAATTCACATTTTAAAATGTGCACCTCAGTGGGGTTCTTTGGTATGTGTGGAATGGTACAACCATTACCACTACTTCCAGATCGTTCTGTCACCCCAAAAAGAAACCTCATACCCGTTAGCAGGCATTCCCTAATCCTTCCCCGACCCCCATCTGCTCTACTTTTTTGCAAATCTTTTCTCTCATTCTGTGGGTTATCTTTTCACTTTCTTTTTTTTTTTTTTTTGAGACAGAGTCTCACTCTGTTGCCCAGGCCGAAGTGAAATCTTGGCTCACTGCAACCTCCGCCTCTCCGGTTCAAGCCATTCTCCTGCCTCAGCCTCCTGAGTAGCTGGGATTACAGGTGTTCGCCCGGCTTATTTTTGTATTTTTAGTAGAGTCGGGGTTTCACCACGTTGGTCAGGCTGGTCTTGAACTCCTGACTTCAAGTGGTCCACCTGCCTCGGCCTCTCAAAGTGGTGGGATTACAGGTGTGAGCCACTGCGCCCGGCCTAATTTTTCTTTTCTTGATGCTTTCCTTTGAAGCACAAATGTTTTTAATTTTTGATGAAATCCAACTTTCTTGTTTTTCCCCTTGGTTTCTTTGCTTTTGTTGTCGTGTCTGATTGCCCAATCCAAACCAGGGAGTTTGTTTCCTTGGAAAAGTGGCATAGTTTTAGCTCTTACTTTTAAGTCTTTGATCCGTGTTGACTTAATTTTTGTACATGATGTTAGGTAGGATCCAGGCTTCATTCTTTTCACTTACAGTTGGCTCAACGGCACTCGTTGAAAAAACTGTGTTTTCCCCATGGAATTGCCTGGCCATCATTTTTGAAAATCAGTTGAACATAAATGTGATGGTTCGTTTCTGGGTTCTCAGTTCTATTCCATTGATCTATACGTCTGTCCTTATGCGAGTACCACCCTGTCTGTGTTATTGCAGCAGTGTAATAAGTTTTGTGATGAGGAAATGTGAGTCCTTTGACTTTGTCTTTCTTTTTCAAGACTGGGTCCCTTGCGTTTTCTTTCTTCCTTTCTTTCCTTTTTTTCTTTCCTTTCTTCCTTTCCCCTTTCCTTTGCCCTTTCCTTTCCCCTTTCCTTTCCTTCTTTTTTTGAGACGGAGTCTCGCTCTGTCACCCAGGCTGGAGTGCAGTGGCGTGATCTTGGCTCACTGCAAGCTCCGCTTCCCAGGGTCATGCCATTCTCCTGCCTCAGCCTCCTGAGTAGCTGGGACTACAGGCACCCGCCACCACGCCCGGCTAATTTTTTTTTTTTTTTTTTTTTGTATTTTTAGTAGAGACGGGATTTCACCGTGTTAGCCAGGATGGTCTCGATCTCCTGACCTCGTGATCTGCCCGCCTCAGCCTCCCAAAGGGCTGGGATTACAGGCTTGAGCCACCGCGCCCGGCTGTCCCTTGCATTTTCATGTGAGTTTTAGGATCATGTTGTCGATATCTGCAAAAAAGCCTTTTGGGATCTTGAAAGGGATTGTGTTGAATATGTCGATCAATTTAGGATATGGCCATCTTAATAGCAAGTCTTCCAACTGGGGAACACCGGATGCTTGTCCATTTATTTAGGTCTTCTATTTTATTTTATTTTATTTTATTTTATTTATTTATTTTGAGACAGAGCCTTGCACTGTCACCTGGGCTGGAGTGCAGTGGCACTCCAGTTCAGCTACCATGCCCAGCTAATTTCTTGTTTGTATTTTTGGTAGAGACGGAGTTTCACCATGTTGGCCAGGCTGGTCTCCAACACCTGACCTCGTGATTCACCCTCCTTGGCCTCCCAAAGTGTTGGGATTACAGGTGTGAGCCGCTGTACCCGGCCTTCAGTTTTATTTAACAGTATTTTCAGGGCCGGGCACGGTGGCTCATGCCTGTGATCCCAGCACTTTGGGAGGCTGAGGCGGGCGGATCACGAGGTCAGGAGATCGAGACCATCCTGGTTAACACGGTGAAACCCTGTCTGTACTAAAAATATAAAAAATTAGTCAGGCGTGGTGGTGGGCGCCTGTAGTCCCAGCTACTTGGGAGGCGAGAATCTGTCTCAAAAAACAAAACAAAACAAAAAGCAGTATTTTCATGTGTAAGTCTTGTAGTTATTTCTTAGAAGTATTTCATTCTTTTTGATGCTATTATAAATACAATTTTTAAAAATTTCTTTTTTTTTTTTTTTGAGATGGAGTCTTGCTCTGTCACCCAGGCTAGAGTGCAGTGGCGCGATCTCGGCTCACTGCAACCTCCGCCTCTTGGGTTCAAGCAGTTCTCCTGCCTCAGCCTCCTGAGTAGCTGGGATTACAGGTGCACACCACTATGCCCGGCCAGATTTCATTTTTAGATTGCAATTGTATAGACATAAAATTGATTTTTATATGTTGAATCTTGTATCCTGCAACTTTGCTGAATTTTTTTGGTGTGGATTCCTTGGGATTTTCTAGATATAGGACTATGTCATTTGGGAATAGAGTTGTAGTTCTTCACTTTTTTCCTTCCCTAATTGCCGGGGCCGGTAAAATGTTGAATAGAAGCGGTGAAAGCTGACATTCCCATCTTCATTCCTGTTTTTAGGGGAAGGCTTTTCGGTTTTTACCATTAGGTACGATATTAGCTGTGGGTTTTTCCATAGATGCCATTTATCAGATTGAGGAATTCCCTGTTACTTCTGGCTTGTTGAGTGTTTTCATTATAAAGGGGTTTTGGATTTTGTCAAATGTTTTTCTCCATCTGTTGAGATGATTTTGTAGTTTTTCCCCGTTACTGATACAGTGTCTGACATTGATTTTCATATGCTCAGCCGCTCTGCATTTCTGTACTAAATCCTTTTGGGTATGGTATCTAATCCTTTTTAAATCTTGCTGAGTTTGATTTGCTAGTATTTTATTGGGGATTGTTGCATCTTTGTTCATAAGTGGTATTTATGTTGGTCTGTAGGTATTTGTTTTTAAAAAATTTTTTTGTATTATTTTTTTGGACAGAGTTTCACTCTTGTTGCCCAGGCTGGAGTGCAATGGGGTGATCTCGGCTCACCACAAACTCTGCCTTCCAGGTTCAAGTGATTCTCCTGCCTCAGCCTCCCGAGTAGCTGGGATTACAGGCGTGCTCCACCATGCCAGGCTAATTTTGTATTTTCAGTAGAGACGGAGTTTTGCCATGTTGGCCAGGCTGGTCTTCAACTCCTGACCTCAGGTGATCCGCCTGCCTCGGCTTCCCAGAATGCTGGGATTACAGGTGTGAGCCACTGCGCCTGGCCTAAAACATTTTTAAAATTTTATTTTAGATAGGTGGTCTTGCTCTGTGGCCCTGCTGGAGTGCAGTGGTACCATCATGGCTCACTGCAGTCTTGAAGTCCTGAGCTGAAGTGATCCTCCTACCTCAGTCTCCTGAGCAGCTGGGACTACAGGCAACTGCCTGTCGTTTTCTGTGTGTTATCTTTGTGTATTTGGTGCAAAGGTAATACTGGCTTCACAGAATGAGTTGAGAAGTGTATTTCCCTTTTCCGTTTTTGGGAAGAGTTTGTGAAGCACCGGTTATCACGTCTTTAAATGTTTGGTTAAAATTCACCTGTGTGCCAGGCGCGGTGGCTCACGCCTGTAATCCCAGCACTTTGGGAGGCCGAGGCGGGCGGATTGGGCGGATCATGAGGTCAGGAGATCAAGACCATCCTGGCTAACATGGTGAGACCCTGTCTCTACTAAAGATACAAAAAATTAGCTGGGCGCGGTGGCGGGCGCCTGTAGTCCCAGCTACTCGGGAGGCTGAGGCTGGAGAATGGTGGGAACCTGGGAGGTGGAGCTTGCAGTGAGCCAACATCGTGCCACTGCACTCCGGCCTGGGAGACAGTGAGACTCCATCTCAAAAAAAAAAAAAAAAATTCACTTGCGAAGCCATCTAGATCTTGGCTTTTCTTTATCGGAAGCTTTAAAAATTATTAATTTCCGTATTTGTTCTAGGTGTGCAGGTTTGCTGTTTATTCCTGAGTTATCTTTGTTGTTCCATGTCTTCCTAAGAATTTGTTAATCACATCCAGGTTATCTAGTTTGTGGTATGCTGTCACTCGTAGTATTCCCTACGACCATTTTTATTTCTGTCAGGGCTTGTGTTTCCTCTTTGATGCTAATAGATTTTAGTAAGTGGGGTCATTTTTCTCTTTTTCTTGGTCATTCTAGCTAAAGTTTTGTGAATTATGTTGAATTTTTCAGAGAAGCAACCTTTTTTTTTTTTTTTGAAATGGAGTTTCGCCCTGTCACCCAGGCTGGAGTGCAGTGACACCATCTTGGCTCACTGCAACCTCCGCCTCCTGGGTTCAAGCGATTCTCCTGCCTCGGCCTCCTGAATATTTGGGAATACAGGAGTGCGCCACCACGCCCGGTGTATTTTTGTATTTTGCTAGTACAAAAGTTAGCAATTTTTGTATTTTTAGTAGATGGGGTTTCACCATGTTGGCTGTGCTGGTCTTGAGCTCCTGACCTCAGGTGATCCACCCGCCTCCGCCTCCCAAGTAGCTGGGATTACAGGCACCTGCCACCACGCCCGGATGATTTTTGTATTTAGTAGAGATGGTGTCTCACCACGTTGGCCAAGCTGGTCTTGAACTCCGGACTTCAAATGATCCACCCACCTTGGCCTCCGAAAGTGCTGGGATTGCAGGCGTAAGCCACTGCGCCCGGCCTAGTTTTTTACTAGTTTCTTAATGCTTTAGCTATGTTATAGAATGAATTCCATTCCCCCAAAAAATATGTTGAAGTCCTAAACCCCAGTACTTCAGAATTTGACCTTATTTGGAAATAGGTCATTTGACCTTGTTTGGAAATTAGTTAAGATGAGATCATAGTTGAGTAGGGTAGGCCTCTAATCCGGTACAACTTGTGTGTCCTCTTAAAAAAGGATGCCTTGTGAACACAGACATGCACAGAAAGAGGACAGCACGCAGACACACAGGGAGAAGGTGGTGCGTGACTGGGGTGATGCTTCCATAAGCCAAGGACTGTCAGGGACGGCCAGCAGACCCTAGAGCCTGGCCGAGGCAGGGGATTGCACTCCAAAGCCATTACAGAGCACACGGCCTACTGACACCTTCATCATGGACTTCTGGCCTTCAGAACTCCGAGACCATACATCTCTGTTGTTACACGTGTCCTGGGAAAAAACAAGCTGCTTCCTATAAATGTTGATATGTTGTATTTTCATTTTTATTCAGTTCAGAATATTTTCTATTTTCCCTTGTGACTTCAGAAGTGTGTCATTTAATTTCTAAATATTTCGGTATTTCCCAGATTTTGTTGTTTTGTTGATTTCTAATGTAATTCCTGTATGGTCAGAATTATACTTTGTATAATTTCAGTGTGTTTAATTTGTTAGATGAGAAAAAATCCCTTATTATATTCTGTCCTGGGGAATATTTCATCCGTGCTTGAAAATAATGTGCATTATGCATTTATTAGGTGGAATGTTCCCTATATGTCAGATTGAATTGGTTGATAGTATTAAGTCTTCCTTATTCTTTCTCATTTTCTTTCTAGTTCTATTAGTTATTGAGAGTAGAGTATGAGATCTACAGTACTGTTGAGTTTCGCGTTTGTACCTCCAGTTCTGTTGGTTGTTGCCTTGTGTTTTGAGGCTGCGTTGTCGTGCGTGTGTTTATAGTCGTTACGTGTGCCCGGTTGTTTTGACCCTTCTCTCGTTATATGAAATGTCCCTCTTTGTCTCTATAAATGTTTTTGTTTTAAAGTCCATTTTGTCTGATATCAGTATAGCCACTTCAGTTTTTTAATGGTTTATTTTTGCATGCTATATCTTTTTTTGGCCTTTTACTTTTCATCTCTTTGTGTCTTCAGTCGAAGGAATATCTCTTTTAGTCCTTTCCATCTGAGATTGGATCTTGTAGATTCAGCAGTTGAATCATATATATGTATTTTTCTTACCTGATAGAGGAGATTTTATTTTTAAGGTGTCACCTTAGACTGCAAGGATGTCCATCGCACATCTCCATTAATCACGCCAGAGGAGGAGCCGTGTTATCAGAATGGCCACCCAGCCCACCCAGGCATTTGAGACCTACCCTTTGCTGGCCTTCTGTAACCTTATTTATTTATTTAGAGATGGAGTCTAGGTCTTGTCACCCAGGCTGGAGTGCAATGGCGTGATCTTGGCTCACCGTAACCTACGCCTCCCAGGTTCAGGTGATTCTCTTGCCTCAGCCTCCTGGGTAGCTAGGATTACAGGCGCGTGCCACTGTGCCCGTCTAATTTTTGTATGTTTAGTAGAGACGGAGTTTAACCATGTTGGCCAGGCTGGTCTTGAACTCCTGACCTCAGGTGATCCGCCTGTCTCAGCCTGCCAAAGTGCTGGGATTACAGGCGTGAGCCACCACGCCTGGCCTGTAACCTTATTTTTTAAAGCTTTTAATTGTAATTTTTGTTTTGTTTTATTTTTGTGTTTTTTAGAGGCCTGTTCTTGCTGTTACCCCGACTGGAGTGCAGTGGTGTGATCATAGCTCACTGCAGCCTCGACCTTGGACTCAAGCAGTCCTCCCACCTCGGCCTCCTAATCAGCTGAGACCACTGGCATCTGCCACTATAACCAGCTAATTTTTAAATTTTTTGTAAAGATGGGGTCTTGCTATGTTGCTCAGGCTGGTTTTGAACTCCTGGCCTCAAGTGCTCCTCCCATCTTGGTCTCCCGAAGTGCTGGGATGACAGGTGTGCGCCCCTGTGCCTGGTCTGAAGTTTTCTTTTTTTAAACAACAGCGAGTAGATACATGTTTTCTCTGAGCCCCAATATACAGAGAAGGGAAGAAAAGCCAGAATTCTCTGCGTTATCGGGGCCTGGTGCCCTGTAGCTTCCAGCAGCGCAAAGGGGGCAGAAGCTTGTTCTGTTTTCCACAGAACATGGTGATGTTGATTCCATACGAGTTTGTTGAGACAGGAAGGGATAAAAATGAGTCTGAAACATTCTTTTCACATTTTATTCTCCTCAAGGTATCTCCCCCCCAGATAAGTTGAGATCCACGATGTAGACAAGAGAGACCTCAAGAACCGGCTGAGCACAAGGGGAAAAAGCAAGCTCCCGGCAACTGGAGACAGCTTTAAAAAAGGAAGGTTCTAGTCTGTGCGTGTTCTATTAGTTATCTTCTCCTGATCCCCTTCTTTATCAGTGCCTTCCAGTTCCTCCTCCTCCTCATCTTCGTCTTCTCCTTCTTTATCATCCATATTGGGAACCAAGGAGCACTGTGATGGATTGGCCAAGTATGGTCTTTGCTGACCTCTCCTAGCTCATCTGCATCTGTGTCAGAATGGCCAGTAAACCAGGTGCAGAACTTGTCTGGTTCCTCAGGATGCCTCTTCCTACTGGCTTTCTTCCGCATTTGACTTGAAGAGTTTCCTTTCCAGATTTCCATTTGATTTCCGTGGACTTTGAAGGTGGATCATGACTCTCACTCAGATGAAATTCTGTGAGAAAGCTTTATTTTTGAAGTAAGGATTTTCATCAATATAAAAATTTATTCTGTAACCTGATTTAATATCATCAAATTCTGTCACTTCAGCGCTGGTCAAATAATGCAGTGCCTCTTCGTCCTCCTCCCAAGCAGTGCATATGCTTGTGGATGGCTGACAAATGTTACTACCAGAAATTGGGGATTTTGGCAGTCAGTTCTGATCTCCCCTGAAGAACGTGGTTGACTGAGTTTGTCTGTGTTCGCTTTCCCAGTCCGCTCGCCGCTCACTTGCTAAGCCTGTTTCTGAAGCCGGTTTCGTGCTCTGCTTCCTCGTGGGCTTGGTTGCCGCTTGTTCTGTTCCTCTCTTCCTCTGGCCTCTGTCAGGGGCTGGCGCCACGTCTTCCTTTCAGGCGGGGGCAGAGACGGGTGTTTGGGGGTCATTCTGGGAGGAAAGTCTGGACCCAAGGGCCTCCTTGCTCATCAGGAAGAAGCTCATAGGACTAAGGTCACATTTTTTTTTTTTTTTTTTGACATGGAGTCTCGCTCTGTCACCCAGGCTGGAGTCCAGTGGCGTGACTGCGGCTCGTGGCAACCTCCACCCCATCCCCTCCAACTCCACGGTTCAAGCAGTTCTCCTGCCTCAGTCTCCTAAGTAGTTGGGATTACAGGCGCCCGCCACCTTGCCTGGCTAATTTTTGTATTTTTAGTAGAGTAATTAGTAATTAACCCTGCCTGGCTAATTTTTGTATTTTTAGTAGAGATGGAGTTTCACCAAGTTGGCCAGGCTGGTCCTGAACTCCACCTTGGCCTCCCAAAGTGCTGGGATTACAGGCGTGAGCCACGGCGCCTGGCCCCAAATTTTTTAATCTATTCCCCCAATTTCTGGTTTTTATGTGGGACATGTAATCCATTTATTTAAGGTAATTACTGAAAGGCAGGGTTTATACTCCGTTCCGTTTAACTTAATTACTGAAAGGCAGGGTTTATACTTGTCTATTTGTACTTGCTTTCTGTGTCTTCTTTCTTTTTTGTTACTTCCTGTCTCAATTACTTTTTTTTCCCGTGGTGATAGAGTTTCACTATGTTGCCCAGGCTGGAGTGCAGTGACTATTCATAGCCTTGATCATAGTGCACTGTGGCCTTGAACTCCTGGGCTCAAGGGATCCTCCCGCCTCAGCCTCCTGAGTAGCTGGGACTACAGGCACCCACCATGCCTGACTCATTACTTTCTTCTGTGTTAGATATTTTCTAGTGTATACCATTTTAATTCCCTTGTTGTTTATTTGACTCTACTTTCTTTTTTTTTTCTTTTGTTTTCTGAGATGGAGTTTCACTCTTGTTGCCCAGGCTGGAGTGCAATGGTGTGGTCTCAGCTCACCGCAACCTCCGTCTCCTGGGTTCAAGCGATTCTCCTGCCTCAGCCTCCCTAGTAGCTGGGATTACAGGCATGCGCCACCACGCCCGGCTAAGTTTTTGTATATTTAGTAGAGACAGGGTTTCTCCATGTTGATCAGGCTGGTCTCGAACTCCTGACCTCAGGTGATCTGACCTCCTCGGCCTCCCAAAGTGCTGAGATTACAGGCATGAACCACTGTGCCCAGCTGACTGTACTTTTTATTTGTTTTTTTTGGTTGTCCTGGGGATTACAATTTAGTATATTAATTTTTAATAATGTAGTTTGTATTAATACCAACTTTATTACAATAGTATATGGAATATTTGTGTATAGTTCAATTTCTTTTGCCCTTCTTGTACTGTTGTCATACAAATTACATTACACTGTGTGCCCATCCACACAGATTTATAGTTATTGCTTTACGCAATTGTCTTTCAAATCATATAGGAGAAAAAACAAATTATAAATAAAAAAATACATTTATATTGTCTTCCATATTTACTTGTGTAGTTGCTTTTACTGGTGCTCTTGATTCCCCTCCCCTCCCCTCCCCTCTCCTCCCCCCCTCTCCCCTCCCCTCCCCTCTTGACAGGGTCTCACTCTGTCACCCAGGTGGGAGCGCAGTGGCACAATCATAGCACTGCAGCCTCGACCTCCTGTGTAGTTGGGCTAGAGGGCTAGAGATCCTCCCACCTCAGCCTCCTGAGTAGTTGGCCTGTGGGTGCGTGCCGCTATTCCCTGCTGATTTTTTGTTTGTTTGTTTGTTTTGAGACCGAGTCTCTCTCTATCCCCCAGGCTGGAGTGCAGTGGCGCCATCGCGGCTCACTGCAAGCTCCGCTTCCCGGGTTCACGCCATTCTCCTGCCTCAGCCTCCCGAGTAGCTGGGACTACAGGTGCCTGCCACCATGCCCGGCTAATTTTTTTGTATTTTTAGTAGAGACGGGGTTTCTCCGTGTTAGCCAGGATGGTCTGGATCTCCTAACTTCATGATCCGCGCACGTCGGCCTCCCAAAGTTCTGGGATTACAGGGGTGAGCCACTGTGCCCGGCCTTCCCTGCTGATTTTTAATTTTTTTTTTGTAGAGATGGGGTTTCACTATGTTGCTCAGGCTGGTCTCCAACTCCCAGCCTCAGAAGATCCTCCTCCTTGAGTCTTCCAATGCGCTGGGGTTACAGGCGTGAGCCACCACGCCGGGCCTTGGTGCTCTCTATTCACGTGGGCTGGAGTTCTGTCTCGTGCCCTTTCATTTATCCTGAAGGGCTCTCAGGTCTTTCAGTGACGAACTCTCTACTTTTGTTTATCTTGGAATGCTTTATTTTTCCTTTATGAAGATAGTTTTGTGTAAAAAGGTTTTTTAACACTCTGAAGGTGGTGTCTGGCTGCCTCCCGCTCCGTGGTTCTGATGAGGCACCGTTGCTTATCTCTCAGGACCCTCGTTCACGACACGTCGCTCCTCTCTCGCTGCTTCTAAGAGTCTCTGTCTGTGGTTCAGCCTGATGGAGGTGTGTGTAGGTGTGGACCTCTTCGCGTTTTTCTCATTTGGATTTGTTGAGCTTCTTAATTTTTTGACTTGACTGCTGCCTTCCAGAGCGTTGGGAACTTTGTGATGAGTCCTTCATCTGCGTGCGCGTTGTCCTCTCACCCCCGTCTGACGTGTCCTTGCATGGTAAACACAGTGCTTCGCCATCCAGTTGCAGCTGCAGTGTGGATTAAAGGCACAGCACTTGAGGCCTGCTCCTCCCTTCTTGTTTTGACACGATGGGTGTGAGCTGTCTTGGTAAGTGGCAGTAGCAGTACGGTGACCAGGTGGCACTCGGCAGCAGATCCCGCCCGGCATTGCGGAGCAGCACTGCGGCCCACCGAGAGGCCCATACGTGGTCTCTGGGAAACGGCTTGGCTTTCTTATGGCAGGAAAGCAGCCACAGGCAATGCTAAACAAGCGGGGGTGGCTGTGTGCTGGTAAAGCTGGAGATGTTTGGAAACTGGAATTTCAGTTTCATTTGACTCTTGAAACATTCACATACTTTTTCTTTTTTTTTTTTTTTGAGACGGAGCCTCACTCTGTCACCCAGGCTGGAGTGCAGTGGCACAATCTCGACTCACTGCAACCTCCGCCTCCAGGGTTCAAGCAATTCTCCTTCCTCAGCCTCCCGAGCAGCTGGGAGGACTATAGGTGCGTGCGACCATGCCCAGCTAATTTTTGTATTTTTAATAGAGACAGGGTTTTGCTGTATTGGCCAGGTTGGTTTCGAACTCCTGACCTCGTGATCCACCCGCCTCAGCCTCCCAAAGTGTTGGGATTACAGGTGTGAGCCACCGGGCCCCGCCAAAAACATTCACATACATTTTATGAGTTACGTATCTAAAAGCCTAAAAATCATGCTTAGCTTTCAGTTTGTACAGAAACAGGTGGCAGGCTGTAGTTTGCTGACCCCTGATTGAGATCTAGTCACTGTTTCCAAAGCACCTTGTCTTTTGATGTAACATTTATTTTGTGTTTTAATTATTGGTCTTTTTGTTTGTCTCAATTGCTAGATTGTAACCTCTTTGAGGTTAGAGCTTTGTTTTTTGTTTTTGTTTTTTTTTAAGAGACAGTCTCGCTCTGTTGCCCAGGCCGGAGTGCAGTGGTGCGATCTTGGCTCACTGCAATCACCATGTCCCAGGTTCAAGTGATCCTCCTGCCTCAGCCTCCAAAGAAGCTGGTATTACAAGTATGTGTCACCATGCCCGGTTAATTTTTGTATTTTTATTAGAGGCAGAGTTTCGCCATGTTGGCCAGGCTGCTCTCGAGCTCCTGGCCTCAAGTGATCTGCCCGCCTCGGCCTCCCAAAGTGCTGGGATTCTAGGCATGAGCCACCACGGCCTGCCTATTTAGCTTTATTGGTTCCCCAACGCACTGAATGTTGCCTGGCACACTTCAGGTCCTTGGTAAATTGTCGTGTAAGCTGATACAAAAGGAGAAAGGGCTGGAATTGACTTGTGCCTTTATTTATTTACATACGTTTTTGTGGCCCAGGGTGAAGATTTTTGGAATTAACTGACTTCTCAGTGTAGACAGGAACCATTTATCCATTCATGTGTTCCTTAATTTGTTGATTTTTGTGACAAGTACTTACTGCTTTCGTGTGCCGACTTCTGCACTGGGGGCCACATGAGAGTGCACATGGCGTCTGTCTCGTACTTACAGAAGCCCTTGTGTCCTAGTTTTGAGAAAGACAAACAATTGCACACTTTGGTAATTGCTATTAAAGGAGATAAACAGGGTATGATAGAAGCAGCGAAGAGGGCCTCATGTAGGTGGTTAATGGAAGGCCGTCTGTGTTTTCATCTCTGCTGCAGACTGATACCGTAAGTGTCTTTTCACTCAGGATTCCAAATGGAATCTTAGAGAAGGTTTGGCTTCTGCACATGCAGCGCTGAGTGGAGAGGTGGCTGCAATCTCCAGAAACGTGGCTGCAGCCCCACGTGGGCCCCAGACCCTTGAAGCGTGGCCATGTTGAACTGAGATGTGCTGTGTGAAATGCACTCTAGATTTCAGAGACTTAGGAAGACAGTTCACACTCTTTTTTGGTACTAATTTTATATTTGTTACATGTTGATAATATTTTGGATCTATACTGAGTTAAAGGCAATTTATTAAAATTAGTTACTTCTATTTTTACTTTTTTTTTTTGAGACAGAGTCTTGCTCTATTGCCCAGGCTGGAGTGCAATGGCGTGATCTCGGCTCACTGCAGCCTCCGTCTCCCGGGTTCAAGCAATTCTCCTGCCTCAGCCTCCTTTGTAGCTGGGATTACAGGTGCCTGCCACCACACCTGGCTAACTTTTTGTATTTTAAATAGAGATGGGATTTCTCCATGTTGGCCAGGCTGGTCTTGATCTCCTGGCCTCAGGTGATCCGCCTGTCTCAGCCTCCCAAAGTGTTGGGATTACAGGTGTGAACCACTGTGCCTGGCCTATTTGTAATTTTTGTAGATGCCAGAAACTTAAAATGATGTCTGTGGCATTTCCTATCTTTCTATGGGACAGTGGTGCCCTGGCCTGAGGAACAGTTCAAGTTTGTGCTGTGGACCATCTAGGGAAAGAATCCTGTGACCAAGGGGAGAGGACGAGGGATTCATTCTCTGGAAAATGGGCTGGAAAGTAAGAGGACTGAATGGGAGCCTTGAAGAGCGCGCCCGTTTTGTGGAAGAGAGGAGCCAGTCAGCAGGTGGAAAGCAGCCTTGGTGAGGCTGTCCCGCCCTGGAGCCTGGGGGCGGCCCATGTGCCTGCGGGCTGGAGTGTAGTCGTGAGGCCCACGTGCGGGCCGGCGGGAGTGGCGGGGGCGGCCCACGTGCGGGCCGGCGGGAGTGGCGGGGGCGGCCCGCGGGCGGGCGGGAGGGAGTGGCGGGGGCGGCCCACGTGCGTGCGGGCTGGAGTGTAGTGGTGAGGCCCACGTGCGGGCGGGCTGGAGTGTAGTCGTGAGGCCCACGTGCGTGCGGGCTGGAGTGTAGTCGTGAGGCCCACGCGCGTGCGGGCTGGAGTGGGTGGGGGAAGTGTGCTGCAGTTCTGTTGTTTTCACATCTCGCAAGGCACATGTGTTGTCATGAGCTCTGGCCGAATTGGAGGCTGGGTTTGATCCCCTCACTGCTGCAAATCTTGTAGTGTTGGATGTCTTAACTGCTTTTCAGCTTTAACATTATCTCCTACTGTCTTTGAAAAGATGGCTGTTTATATTGAGATTTTTCCTTACCTTTCTGTACCTTAAATCCCAGTCACTCAGCTTTCCTTGTGCCTGTGCTGTTTCCAGTCCCCACCGTGGCTGCCCTCTGAGCCCTCTGCAAGCGGGCTTTGGTCTCCACCGCTCCTCAGATGCCCTTCTGGTTATGGTCACCATTGACCTAGACATTGTCATTGGTTAGTTCTCAGCCTTCATCTTACTGGTCCTTTCACCAGCATTTGTCGTAGTAATTCAAGAAAAAAAAAAAAACTGTGGTTAGTTGTCTTCATTTGGCTTCTAGAACGACCCACTTTTCTGGTTTTGCGCTACTTCTTTCCAGTCCTGTTTGGAGGACTCACCTCTTAGGCCTGACTTCTAAATATTGATGTGCCCCAAGGCCCAGTCTGGTCCTGGTGTTGTGTGTGTCCTTATTCCCTGAGCCATCCAGTCCTTTGTTGACTCCAGTCTCGTGCCCTAGGCTGACCTCTTTGCTGTGGCTCCAAGTTGACTCCATGGAAAACTGGTAGGCACCTTCACCCCAGCATGAAATGCAGCTCGCTCAGTCTGCCTGTCGCCCCGCAGTGCTAGACACCATCTGTAGAATGGCATTTCCTGGGAGACGCTGTCGGCTCTGCCTTTATGACACACCTTCTGCACTCCATGGCTGTGATGTGGTCCCAGCTGCTTCTCCCTGCTTTTTGGTGGCCCCTGTGCTCTCTGCTCAGGGGCGGCAGTCTTTGCCAGGAGTTGCTGCTCTGCATGCAGACTTCCTGTGGCTTCTGGGCTCTGCTCGGCGCCCGGCCCTTGCCTGCCTCTGAAGTTCTTTCCTGTCACTTTTTCCTGGCTTGCTGTGCTCCAGGTAACGTGGCCCCCTGGCTGTTGTCGGATGACTGTGGCCTTGCACTCTGCTCCTCTGCCTAGAGGCTCTGCTGAGTGATCCGGTAGCTTACAGCTTCTCTTCATTCAGGTCTGTTCACGTGGAAGAGGCCACCTCAAGTACCATCTGTGGACACTCTTTTTTTTTTTTTTTTTTTGAGATGGAGTCTCGCTTTGTCACCCAGGCTGGAGTGCAGTGGCGCGATCTCAGCTCACTGCGACCTCCGCCTCCCAGGTTCAAGTGATTCTCCTGTCTCAGCCTTCCGAGTAGCTGGGATTACACGCATGTGCCACCACACCCAGCTAATTTTTTTGTATTTTTAGTAGAGACGGGGTTTCACCGTGTTGCCCAGGCTGGTTTCAAACTCCTGAGCTCAGGCAATCCACCCACCTCGGCCTCCCAAAGTGCTGGGATTATAGGCGTGAGCCACCTCACCCGGCTGCATCTGTGGACACTTTCTATCGCTTTCTTTTTCTTTAGAAAATTCGTACTCTTTACATTGACTGTATGCTGGGAAACCACTCTGTCTTTCCTTCCCCATTTGTTCGTTGATACTTTTCTCAAAGTAGAGCTTTCTTTCCCCTTTCATATTTTTTTGGTTTTACTATAGAATGGCTCCTGTGGTAATGAATTTGTACTTATTAAATGTGTTAAAAGCTATTTTCACTATTTGTCCTTTTGAAACTCAAATTATTCTAATATGGCCAGTGGGAGCCCTTCAAGCCATATACTGTTTGGGAGCAAAATCGTAAGAGACCATATTGTATAATCCTCGGCAATTAAATCTGAACACCTAGATGAAATGAACTATACCTGGAAAACCCAAGAGAGTCAATGTTAAAACACAGACAGTGAGATTCAGTAAGGAACTGGATATAAAATTGATACATTAAGTCAATAGCCAGCTGGGTTGTGGTGGTTCACGCCTATAATCCCAGTACTTTGGGAGGCCGAGGTGGGAGGACTGCTTGGGCCCAGAAGTTTGAGACCAGCCTGGGCAACATAGACTCCTTCTCTCAAAAAACAAACAAACAGATTAGGTGGGCGTGGTGCGTCATGCCTGTGGTCCCAGCTACCTGGGAGGCTGAGGTGAGTGTCACCAAGAGGTCGAGGCTGCAGTGAGCAGTGATCACAACACTGCACTCTAGCCTGGGCGTTCAAGCACTTGGAACAGAAGACTTGAACCGTGGAAATACATTTTCCACAGTTGGACATCATAAACATGTTATTCTCCCAAGTTAATGTAAAAACTTATCCTTTATGTCTGTAAAAATGCCAACAAGGGATCATTCTTAGTCCTGCCTCCCCTCTCAAATTCAGCTGGTTCATCAGAAGACCCTGTCAGCCTCATCCTCAGAGCAGGTCCCGTTTCTCTGACTACTCTCCCTCTAGTGGCATCACTGTCGGACCCAAGCCACCACAGTGCCCTGCTTGGATTGTAGCAGTCACCCTTTAACTGGTCTTCCTAGTTTTTCTGCTTATGCAGTGTCTGTCTTACCCGTTTTCCACCCAGAAAGCCAGGCTGATCCTGGTTGTGGTATTGTGCTTGAGCTTCATCACTGGGGAAGCTGGGTATCAGTGGGTTGAGTAGTGTCTTCCCAAATTCACATCCACCCGTGACTTCAGAAATAGTGTCCTCCCAAATTCAGATCCACCTGTGACTTCAGAAATAGTGTTCTCCCAGCCAGGCGCAGTGGCTCAAGCCTGTAATCCCAGCACTTTGGGAGGCCGAGATGGGCGGATCACGAGGTCAGGAGATCGAGACCATCCTGGCTAACACGGTGAAACCCCGTCTCTACTAAAAAATACATAAAACTAGCCGGGCGAGGTGGTGGGCGCCTGTAGTCCCAGCTACTTGGGAGGCTGAGGCAGGAGAATGGCGTAAACCTGGGAGGCGGAGCTTGCAGTCAGCCGAGATCGCGCCATTGCACTCCAGCCTGGGCGACAAAGCGAGACTGCGACTCAAACGAACAAACAAAAATGTCCTCCCAAATTCAGATCCACCCCTGACTTGAGAATGGGGCCTAATTTGGACGTAGGATCTTCACAGATATAATTAATTAAGGATCTTGAGATGAAGTCATCCTAGATTTAGGGTGGGCTCTAGATTTAGTGGCTGGTGTCCATAAAAGAAGAGAAGAGGACATAGCCTCAGGGAAGCAGCTGTGGCAGCGGAGGCAGAGGTGGGAGCCGAGTGTTGCAACCCAGGGAACGTGGAGGATTGCGTCTGCCGCCGGAGCTGGAAGAGGCAAGGACGTGTTCTTTCCTACAGCCTTGCTGTAGGGATCACGGCCCTGCCAACAGCCGGATTTCAGACTTCTGGCCTCCAGATGCGAAAACATAAAAATAAATTTCAGTTGTTTTAAGTTAACCAATTTGTGATACTTTGTTAAGGTAACCTCAGGAGACTAATGCACTGGGTAAAGTGTACATAGAATCTCTGTGTTATTTGTTACAATTGCATGTCAAGCTACCGTGGTCTCGTTGTGGGACAGCCATTTGAGGAGCTGTGTTTTTATGGTGGCTGTGCCATCTAACATTCCTACCAGCAGTGAATGAGGGTTCCAGTTTTTACATGTCGTCGCCAACACGTTATCTTTTTTTGTTTTTTTTGAGACAGGGTCTCACAGCTGTCACCCAGGCTGGAGTGCAGTGGTGTAGTCACAGCTCACTGCAGCCTCGAACTCCCAGGCTCAAGTGATCCTCCTGCCTTAGCCTCCTTAATAGTTAGAACTACACGGGTGTGGGCCACAATGCCAGCTAATTTAAAACTTTTTTTTGGAATGGAGTTTCACCATGTTGCCTAGGCTATTCTCAAACTCCTGGGCTCAAGCGATCGGCTCACCTTGGCCTCCCAAAGGTCTGGGATTACAGATGTGTAATTACAGGTGTGCCATGCCCAGCTGTTGTTCATTTTTAAAATGATAGCCAAACTAGGGAGTGTGAAGTAGTATCACATTGTGGTTTTGATTTGCATGTTGCTGATGACTAATGATATTGAGCGTCTTTTCATGTTCTTATTGGCCATTTGTATATCTTTGTAGAAATACCTGTTTAGGTTTTTTGCCCATTTTAAATTGGGTTGTCTTTTTATTAATGAGTTATAGATGTTCTTTATATTATAGAGTTAAGTCCTTTATCAGATGTAGGACCTCCCACTTTTTTTTTTTTTTTTGAGACAGTTGCACTCTGTTGCCTAGGTTGGAGTGCAGTGGGATGATCACAGCTCACTGCAGCCTCGACCTCCTGGACCCAAGTGATCCTCCCAATTCAGCGCCCCCAAGTAGCCAGGGCCACAGGCACATGTCACCACGTCTGGCTAATTTTTTGTTTTTTAATTTTTTGTGCAGACAGGATCCCACTGTGTTGATTAGGCTGGTTGAACTCCTGGGCTCAAGCGATCTTCCCACCCCCATGTGAATATGAGCATGTGCACACCCGTGGTTCCAGCTGCTCAGAGGCTGAGGCGGGAGGATCACCTGAGCCTGGGAGTTCAAGGCTGCAGTGAGCTGTGACTGCACCACTGCACTCCAGCCTGGGTAGGTGACAGAGTGAGACCCTGTCTCAAAAAAACAAGACAAAAAATAACAAGTGTTGACAATGATAAGGAAAAACTGGAACCCTCCCAAAGTGCTGGGATTACGGGTGTGAGCCACTGCACCCAGACAGATACAGGACGTGTAAATATTTTTTCCCATTTTGTGGGTTATGTTTTCACTTTCTTGACAGTATCCTTTGAAGCACATTTTTAATTTTGATGAAATCTGTTTATCCGTTTTTTCCTTGTTGCTTGTGCCTTTTTGTCCTATTTTAGAAACACTTTTGAAATTCAAGGTTGTGAAGATTTGTGCTTGTTTTCTTCTATGAGTTTTACAGTTTTAGCTCTTTTATTTAGATCTTTGATCTATTTTGAATTATAGTCACAGGCCGCAGAATGATGTCTCTGTCAGTGATGGACAACATGTAACATGACGGTCCAGTAAGATTATAATGGAGCTGGCCAGGTGTGGTGGCTCATGCTTGTAATCCCAGCACTGTGGGAGGGAGGCTGAGGCAGGCAGATGACTTGAGGTCAGGAGTTCGAGACCAGCCTGGCTAACATGGTGAAATCCTGACTCTACCAAAAATAAAAATACAAAAAATTAGCTGGGCATGTTTGGCACACACTTGTAATCCCAGTTACTGGGGAGGCTGAGGCAGGAGAACTGCTTGAACCTGGGAAGTAGAAGTTGCAGTGAGCCTAGATTGTGTCACTGCACCCCAGCCTGAGTGACAGAGCGAGACTCTGTCTCAAGTTAAAAAAAAAAAAAAAGATTATAGTGGAGCCGAAAAGTTCCTATTGCCCAGGACATCCTAAAACTCTAGCAATAGGCATTACGTGTCCTGCTCAGGTAAACAAACCTACTCTGCTCTCAGTTATATAAAAGTCTAGCACATACAGTTATGCACAGTACCTAATGCTTGATGATAATGATAAACTCCTGTTACTGGTGTATGTAGTTACTATTCTGTGCTATACTTTTTACCATTATTATAGAGTGTACTCCTACTTATTTAAAAAAAAGTTAACTGTAAAACAGTCTCAGGCAGGTCCTTCAGGAGGCATCTAGAAGACGCTGTTATCATAGGAGATGACAGCTCCGTGCATGTTGGTGCCTCTGAAGATCTTCTAGGGGACAAGATGTGGAGGTGGAAGACAGTAATATGGATGATCCTGACCCTGTGTGGGCCTCGGCTAATGTGTATGTTTGTGTTTTAGTTAATTTTTTTTTTGTAGAGATGAGGTCTTGCTATGTTGCCCAAGCCAGGCTGAAGTGATCTTCCTGCCTTGGCTACCCAAAGTGCTGGGATTACAGGTGTGAGCCACAACGCCTGGCCAGTGTGTTTTAGTGTTTTTTTTTTTTTTGAGATAGAGTCTCACTCTATCGCCCAGGCCAGAGTGCAGTGGCGCCATCTTGGCTCACTGCAACTCCTGGGTTGGAGCAATTCTCCTGCCTCAGCCTCCTAGCAGGGATATTACAGGTGTGCACCACCTGGCCCAGCTACTTTTTTTTTATTTTTTGTAGAGACAGGGTTTTGCCATGTTGGCTTGGCTGGTCTTGAACTCCTGACCTCAGGTGATTCACTCACCTTGGCCTCCCAGAATGTTGGGATTATAGGCGTGAGCCACTGCGCCTGACTAGTGTATCTTAGTTTTTAACAAAAAAGTTTAAGAAATTAAACTTTTTTTTTTTTTGAGATGAAGTTTTGCTCTTGTTGCCTAGGCTGGAGTGCAGTGGTGCAGTCTCGGCTTACTGCAACCTCTCCCTCCCAGGTTCAAGCGACTTTCCTGCCTCAGTCTCCTGAGTAGCTGGAATTGCAGATACCTGCCACCACACCCGGCTAACTTTTCTATATTTTTAGTAGAGACAAGGTTTCAACATGTTGGCCAGGCTGGTCTCGAACTCTTGACCTCACTCAGGTGATCCATCTGCTTCGGCCTCCCAAAGTGCTGGGATTACAGGTGGGAGTCACCGTGCCCGGCCTTAGATGGTGTAGCCTACGTGTACAGTGTTTATAAAGCCTGCAGTAGTGTATAGTAATGTGCTAGGCCTTCACATTCATTCACTACTCACTCAGTCACCCAGAGCAACTTCGAGTTTCAGTCCTGCAAGCTCCATTCATGGTAAGTGCCCCATACAGGGCACTTTTTAATTTTTTATACTGTATTTTTATTGTACCTTTTCTATGCTTAGATATATTTATATATGCAAATACTTACCATTGTATTCCTGTAGCCTGCAGTATTCAGCACGGTAACATGCTGCACAGGTTTGTAGCCCAGGAGCAATAGAATAGGCTCTGCCCCACAGCCTCGGTGTGTAGCAGGCATCTAGGTTTGTGTGAGTTCAGTCTGTGATGTTCACAGAACAGTGAAGCTGCTTAACGTCGAATTTCCCAGAAAGTATCCTCGTAGTTGAGTGATGCACGATTGCGTAAAGCACCTAAGACAGTGCCTGGCACACGGGAAGAGTAAGGGCTTGATTTTCTCTCTCTCTCTTTTTTTTTTTGAGACAGAGTTTCGCTCTTGTTGCCCAGGCTGGAGTGCAGTGGTGCGATCTCGGCTCACTGCAACCTCCGCCTCCCAGCTTCAAGTGATTCTTCCACCTTAGCCTCCTGAGTAGCTGGGATAACAGGCATGCGCCACCACGCCCAGCTGATTTTGTATTTTTAGTAGAGATGGGGTTTCTCCATGTTGGCCAGGCTGGTCTTGAACTCCCGACCTTGATCCGCCCTCCTCTGCCTCCCAAAGTGCTGCGATTCCAGGCGTGAGTCGCCGCCCCCGGCCAATTTTCTAATTTTTCCTGGTACATAAAACAAGCAAAGTGATTTTCAGCAAGTCGGACAGTGCCAGTATTGGGACTTCCCCTTCTTGACGCGTTTCTTTTTTTTTTTTTTTTTTTTTTTTTGAGACGGAGTCTCGCTCTGTCACCCAGGCTGGACTGCAGTGGCCGGATCTCAGCTCACTGCAAGCTCCACCTCCCGGGTTCACGCCATTCTCCGGCCTCAGCCTCCCGAGTAGCTGGGACTACAGGCGCCCGCCACCTCGCCCGGCT
Organism: Theropithecus gelada; assembly: GCF_003255815.1. Taxonomy (NCBI): domain Eukaryota; kingdom Metazoa; phylum Chordata; class Mammalia; order Primates; family Cercopithecidae; genus Theropithecus; species Theropithecus gelada. The sequence goes on along the minus strand of NC_037683.1, from coordinate 554,536 downwards.
AGTTTTTTGTATTTCTTAATAGAGACGGGGTTTCACCGTGTTAGCCAGGATGGTCTTGATCTCCTGACCTCGTGATCCGCCCGTCTCGGCCTCCCAAAGTGCTGGGATTACAGGCTTGAGCCACCGCGCCCGGCCTGACGCGTTTCTTAGAAGGTGCCCCCACTGCTGAGCAGCAGCTCCCTCTGCTTTTTGCGTATGGTGTGAAGCAGGGTCCATTTTCACACGTTCGCATATGGCTCTCCTGCTGTCCTAGCACTATTTGCTGAAAAGATTCTCCTTTTATTGAATGGTCTTCGTGGCTTCATTGAAAAATTAATTGACCATACGCTGGGCGCAGTGGCTCACACCTGTAGTCCCAGCACTTTGGGAGGCCGAGGTGGGTGGATCACTTGAGGTCAGGAGTGCGAGACCAGCTTGGCCAACATGGTGAAACCCCATCTCTACTAAAAATACAAAAAGTAGCCTGACGTGGTGGTGGGTGCCTGTAATCCCAGCTATTCAAAAGGCTGAGGCAGAAGAATCGCTTGGATGTGGGAGGTGGAGGTTGCATTGAGCTGAGTTTACACCACTGCACTCCAGCCTGGGCGACAGAGCGGGACCCCATCCCCCAGCCCCTGCCTGCTCCTCCCCCAAAAAAAGAGAAAGAAAAATTAATTGACCATAAGTATGTGAGTCTGTTTCTGAACTCTCAATTATGTTCCATTGATCAGATGTTCTTCCTTAGGCCAGTACCAGTGTCATGATGACTTTACCTTTGTTGTAAGTTTTGAAATGGAGAGGTCTGAGTCCTCCAGGTTTGTTCTTTTTCCAGATTGTTTTGGCTATTCTGGGTCTCTTAAGTTTCCATATGAATTTTAGGTCATCCTGTTAGTTTCTACGAAGAAGCCAGCTGGGGCCCAGTGAGGTGGGCCAGACTGGAGAGGGTGGCTGGGGAGGCAGCATATTCCTGAAGGCTTGAGGAAAGGCTAGGCCTGCCATGCCCCAGAACATGGCATTGTCTGGACACTGGACAGACACCAGGAGAAGCACGTTAGAGCTGAACAGGGAAGTGAACGGTGCACATGGTTCTGAGCCCACAGGGTGGTCGGAGTTTGGGCCAGGTGATGGGGTGCAGCCAAGCTGGGATGCTGATGCTTATGGCTTAGACAGGCCAGCGTGGACAGCAGAGGTGGTGTCAAGGACCTTGGTATTCAGGGCCTGCAGCAGGAAGGTACCAGGTGGTTAACTGTTTTTTCCTTTCTTTTCTTTTTTTCTTTTTGAGACTTGAGTTTTGCTCTTGTCACCCAGGCTGGAGTGCAATGGCATGATCTCGGCTCACTGCAACCCCTGCCTCCTGGGTTCAAGTGAGTCTCCTGCCTCAGCCTCCCAGGTAGCTGGGGCTACAGGCGTGCGCCACTACGCTTGGCTAAATTTTTTTTTTTTGTATTTTTAGTAGGGACGGCATTTGACCATTTTGTCCAGGCTGGTCTTGAACTCCTGACCTCAGGTGGTCCGCCCGCCTCAGCCTCCCAAAGTGCTGGGATTACAGGCGTAAACCACTGCGCCTGGCTGTTAACTGTTTTCAAGTACTACACCGGCATTCTTGCTGGTAGAGGCTGCTTAAAAAAGACCTCCTTATTGCCAGCAGACCAGAACTATTGTTACCCGTGAATGGACCCAGGAATCTTACCTATGGAGTTTTCCTTAATGAGGAAAATAAAATACGTTGCATATATTCGGTGTCACTCAGTGCTGTTGAAGATGATGAATGAGTTCACAGTAGTTATCATTTACGTGAAGATGCTCATAGTGTTTTTTAAGCGGGGGTCCCCAACCCCCAGGCCACGGAGTGCCGGTCAGTGGCCCATTAGGAACTGGGCCACCCAGCAGGACCTGAGCGGCAGGCGTTGAGTTGAGCGTCTCTGCCTGAGCCCCGCCTGTCAGATGAGCAGTGGGATTAGACTCTCCTAGGAGTGAGAACCCTCCTATGTGGGTGAACTGCACATGCGAAGGATCTAGGCCGCACGCTCCTTACGAGAATCTGGTGCCTGAAGATCTGAGATGGAACAGTTTCTTCCTGAACTACCCTCCCCACCTTCTGTCCTTGGAAAAATCGTCTTCCACGAAACCAGTCCCTGGTGCCAAAAAGATTGGGGACCACTGTTTTAAAGTAATGATAAACTGATTATCAGTGATTTAAAAATGTTTTAATACTTTATGGTCTATCTACTCTATGAAATACACTGCCATTCATGTGATAACTGAAGAATATGAAGATGGAATATTCAAGGGAAAAATTATTTATATAGCTCATAACCATATAAAACGTATATGACTGGATGCAGTGACTCACACCTATAATCCCAGCACTTTGGGAGGCTGAGGTGGGCGGATCACCTGAGGTCAGGAGTTGGAGACCAGCCTGGCCAACATGGTGAGACCTCATCTCTACTAAAATTATAAAAATTAGCTGGGCACGGTGGCGTGCATCTATAATCCCAGCTACTCGGGAGGCTGAGGCAGGAGAGTCACTTGAACCTGGGAGGTGGAGGTTGCAGTGAGCTGAGTTTGCACCATTGCACTCCAGCCTGGGCGATAGAGTGAGACTCCATCTCAAAAACAAAGACAAAAACAAAAATGTATAGCTGTGAAGAGATACTGGAAGGAAACGGGAAATTTTGGGTTAGAGTGATGACACTTAGATTTCGAAGTTTCCTGTTAACTATTGTCTTCCTAATAAACACAGGCTCCTGGCCCTGTGCGGATCTATCTAGAGGCAGAGTGCCCATGCTGAGCTTTGCTTTCTTGATGCCTTGTGCCCAGGCTGTGGGCTGGAGGCAGGGGCATGTGTCCAGGGGACAAGTGTACCCCTAGGAGGCAGAGACATGTGTCCAAGGGCTGTGCTGTGCCTCTCCCTGCTTCTCACCCACTGCTGGATGCCCTTCTATTTTTAAAAAAATTTTAATTCAGAGTCTCGCTGTGTCCCCCAGGCTGGAGTGCAGTGGCGCCATCTTGGCTCACTGCAACCTCTGTCTCCCAGGTTCAAGCGATTCTCCTGCCTCAGCCCCCAAATAGCTGGGATTACAGGTGTGTACCACCACGCCCAGATAATTTTTGTATTTTTAGTAGAGACGGGATTTCACCATTTTGCCAGGCTGGTCTTGAACTCTTGGCCTTAAGTGATTTGCCCGCTCAGCCTCCCAAAGTGCTGGGATGACAGGTGTGAGCCACCACGCCCGGCCACCCTTTTACTTTTGTCTGTTCATCCTGGAAGTGCAGGGTACCTGCTCCGTGCTGTGGTCTGGGGGGCGTAGCAGACGGAACTGTGTGTCACGGCCGGTGTAGACAAGGAAGGGCACATGGGCAGTGGTGTGGGGAGCGTGTGGTTGCAGTCTTGAGGAGGCAGCGGGAGCCAGGCGAGGGGTCCTGGGGAGGCAGCGGGAGCCAGGCGTGGGCAGCCCGCTCAGCTGGAGAGAGTGCTTGTCTCACAGGCTGCTCTTAGAGGGACCACTGGACGATTCTGAGCAGAGGAGTGGCAGAATGTGGCTTCTGTTTCCACAGGTCGTTCTCGTGGCAGTGTTGAGTTGGCTGCAGGGTACAGCAGGTGAGGTGAGAGGCTGTCGCGGTCGTTAGGATGAGAGGGTAGTGGTTTGAGTGGAAGTTGGCTTCCCAGGGTGCTGGGGTTGTAGGTGGGAGCCAGTGCACCTGGCTGCTTTTTTTTAATAAAAATTTTTTATTTTCAATTTTTGTGGGTACATAATAGGCGTATTTATTTATGGGGTACATGAGATATTTTGATACAAGCATACGGTGCATAACAGTCACACCAGAGTAATTGGCGTGTCCATCACCTCAAGCATTTATCCTATTTTACAAACCATGCAGTTCTACTCTTTTAGTTATTTTAAGATGTACAATAAATTATTGTTGACTCTAGTCACTTTGTTGTGCTATCAAATACTAGTTCTTTTTCTATTTTTTTGTTATCTATTTTGTTATTCCATTTTTTTGTTACTAACCGTTTCTACTCCCACTCCCTACCTCCACTCCACTACGCTTCCCAACCTCTGGAAACCATCCTTTTTTAAATGTATTTTATACCGCTTCTACAAGTGATAGCCCCTAGACATCTTTCTACTCTCTACCATCTCCGTCAGTTCAGTTGTTTTAATTTTTAGCTCCCACAAATAAATGAGAGCATGTGAAGTTTGTCTTTCCATGCCTGGCTGATTTCACTTAACTCAGTGACCTCCAGTTCCATCCTTGTTGCGGATGACAGGGTCTCATTCTGTTCATGGCTGAATACTACCTCCTTGTGCCTGTGCACCATGTTTTACCTTCTTCTTTAATTCTCCTTCTGTCAATCGCAGTTCTTTCTATCCAGAATGGTCGCCCCTGCCCCCCGTCCTGGAGATGGAGTCTCGCTTGTCACCCAGGCTGGAGTGCCGTGGTGGGACCTTGTCTCACTGCAGCCTCTGCCTCCTGGGTTCAAGTAATTCTCGTGCCTCAGCCTCCCGAGTAGCTGGGATTACAGGCACGTGCCACCACACCTGGTTAGTTGTATTTTTAGTAGAGATGGGGTTTCACCATGGTGGCCTGGCTGGTGTCGAACGCCTGAGCTCAAGTGATCCACCTGCCTCAGCCTCCCAAAATGCTGGGATTACAAGCATGAGCCACGGCACCCAGCCCAGAATGGTCTTTTTCAGACTTCAGAATTGCCTTCCCTGGTTCTTGTATCTCAGGTAGCTTCTCCTATGTTTCTGTCCGTTTACCTTGGTTTATTTATCATCATCTGCAATTATCTTTTGTTTTTTTAAATGACTTTTTATAAAATGGCATAGAAAAAGGAATTTCTCTGTGTTTTGAGACAGGGTCTTGCCCTGTAGCCCAGGCTGGAGTGCAGTGGGTGCAGCCTTGGGTCACTGCAGCTTCAACTTCCCAGGCTCAAGCGGTTTTCCCACGTCACCCTCCTGAGTAGCTGGGACTGTAGGTGCACACCACCATGCATGGCTTATTAAAAAAAAAAGTCTGTGTGTGTGTTTGTAGAAACAAGGTCTCACTGTGTTGCCCAGGCTGGTCTCAAGCTTTTGACCTCAGGGGATCCTCACACCTCAGCCTCCTGAAGTGCTGGGATTATAGGCGTGAGCCACTGTGCCAGCCCAGGAACACTTCTGTGGTTGTCTCTTCTCTTGGGTTGGAGTGGAACTGCTGAACCATCGTAGACATCCTGCGAGCCCACATCCTCTTTCCGGGAGTTTGTGTCCATTGAATGTGTGTAAAATGGCATCTCATTATCATCTTACTTGGTTTTTCTTATTTTTCTTATTAATGTTGAACATCTAAATACATTGTTTGTTGTGCTATCAAATACTAGATCTTATTCTATTGTTTTCCTCCCAAAACATAATGTATTTTTCTTATTTTTGGTTTTTCTTATTCTCTTATTAATGTTGAACATCTCCAGTGTGGTACTTGGCTGGATGCGTTTCCCTTTCTGTGAAACGTCTGTAGATGTCCTTTGCCCATTTTTTCATGGTTTGTGCTTATTATTTTGCAGTTCTTTGTATATTCTTAATTTTTTGTTGTTTCTGTGTATTATGAATGTATTCTCCTAGTTTGACAGTCCTTTTTGTATTTCTAAAATTAATTAATTAATTGATTATTTTTAGAGACAGGGTCTTGCTATGTTACCCAGGCTGGACTTGAACTCCTGGGCTCCTACCTCAGCCTTTCAAGTAGCTGGGAATGAAAGTGTGTGCCACCACACCGGGTCCGTTTTTACTTTTTCTTTTTGAGACAGTCTCTGTTGCCCAGGCTGGAGTGCAGTGGTGCACTCATGGTTCACTGCAGCCTCGACCTCCCCTGCCTATGTGATTCTACCACCTCAGCTTCCCGAGTAGCTGGGACCGTAGGCATGTACCACCACGCCTGGCTAATTTTTGTATTTTTTGCAGAGACGGGGTTTCTCTATGTTGCCCAGGCTGGTCTCAAATTCATGGGCTCAAGTGATCTGCCCACCTCATCCTCTCAAGTGCGGGGATTACAGATGTGAGCCACTGCGCTTGGCCTCCTTTTGTATTTTAAGAGGCTTTTCTTTATCTTGCAGTCCAAAATGTATTTACTTAGGTATGTAGTGCTTAGCCGAGGTTTTGTTTTTGGCATGTAATTTCTTCTTATTCTGTGATTGAGAGTTTTCTTTTTTTAACGTAAATCATGTGAAGTAGGGATTCAATTTCATCTTTCTTCATGTGTGGGCATGGTGGCTCACACCTGTAGTCTCAGCACCTTGGGAGGCTGGCAGGAGAATCGCTTGAGCTCAGGAGCTCGAGACCAGCCTGGGCAACAAAGTGAGACACCATCTCTACAAAAAATACAAATATTAGCTGGCATGGTGGCACGTGCCTGTGGTCCCAGCTAATAAGGGAGGCTGAGGTGGGAGGATCACTGGAGCCTGGGAGCTGAGATTGCACCACTGCCCTCTAGCCTGGGTTACAGAGCCAGACCCTGTCTCAAAAAAATTTTTTTCCCCATCTTTCTTCATATGTATAATCATTTTTTCCTAGCTTTAGGTATTGAACAAGTCCTCCTTTCTTCATCAGCCTGACATACCGTGTCCCACAGTTCACACATGTGGGAGTTTCTGTTTTGTTTCTGTTTTTTTAGAGACAGGCTCTCCCTGTCTTGGCCAGGCTGGAGTGCAGTGGCGTTCTGGATATTTTTGGCCATTTATTCTTCAATATTAACTCTAGAATCCTAAGATTTCGTGAAAAATCTTGTTGGATATTAATTGGAATTGCAGTGAATCTATGGATCAATTTTGTGTGAATCTACATCTTCACAATCTATCTTCCTGTTTGTGAGCGTAGTATATTTCTGTCTTCTTTTAGTTTTTAACAAATATTTCTATGAAATTTTAAAATTTTTCCTGTAGAGGTCTTGCCATCTTTTGCAGGTTTATTCCTAGATGACTGATGATTCTCTGGTGCCATCGTAAGTGATGCCTTCTCTGTAATTACAGCAGCTCGCTGTTTACTGCTGTTGTAGAATAACCACACAGCTGACGACTGAGTGTCTAACCTTTCCCGCCGTCATCTTGCTGAACTCTACTATTATTTCTAATACTTTGTAGAACATATAATAGCAGTTTTATTTCTTCCTTTCTAATCCCAGGCCTCAAATTCCTTGTCTAATTGTACTGGTCAGGACACGATACGATGTTGAAAAGAAAAAATCCTAGTGGATGTCTTTATTCTTGGTTTTGTTTATTTTTATTACTTTATTAAATTTTTAGTTTGAAATAATCTTAGACTTACAAAAAAATTTGCAAAAACAATACATAGAATTCCCATAGGCCCTTTTACCCAGATCCCCCAAGTGTGAACATTTTACCACATTTGCTTTATCGTTCTATGTGTCTGTCCATCTCTCTAGTTTCTTTTTGCTTTTCATGATTATTCTTGATTTTAAATGGAATGTTTCCAATATTTTCCTATTTAGGATGGTTTTTTTTTTTTAAAATACTTAAAAACTTTTTTTTCCTAGACTGCTCAACAGAACTATCCTTTTTTATTGGAGTAAGGAAATGCTCTTCCATTCCTAATTTACTGAGTTCTAAAAATCATACTTGGGTGAATTTTACCCCAAGTAGTTTCTCTACATTTTTTTTTTTTTTTTTTTTTGAGACGGAGTCTCACTCTGTCGCCAGGCTGGAGTGCAGTGGCACAATCTGGGCTCACTGCAAGCTCCGCCTCCTGAGTTCCAGCAATTCTTCTGTCTCAGCCTCCCGAGTAGCTGGGATTACAGGTGCCTGCCACCACACCTGGCTAATTTTTGTATTTTTAGTAGAGGTGGGGTTTCACCATGTTGGCCAGGCTGGTCTCAAACTCCTGACTTCAGGTGATCCGCCGCCTCTGCCTCCCAATTACAAGCGTGAGCCACCACACCCGGTTGTTTTTCTGCATCTTTAAAGAAATCTATCTATATATATATTTTTTGTTTTGTTTTGTTTTTGAGATGGAGTTTCAGTCTTTTTGCCCAGGCTGGAGTGCAGTGGCACAATCTCGGCTCACTGCAACCTCCGCCTCCCAGGTTCAAGCGATTCTTCTGCCTCAGCCTCCCTAGTAGCTGGGATTATAGGCATGTGCCACCACGCCCGGCTAATTTTGTATTTTTAGTAGAGACGGGGTTTCTCCATGTTGGTCAGGCTGGTCTCGAACTCCCGACCTCAGGTGATCCGCCCGCCTCGGCCTCCCAAAGTGCTGGGATTACAGGCGTGAGCCACCGCGCCTGGCCGAAATCTATATTTTTTTTCTTTTTTTGAGATGAAGCTTCCCTCTTGTTGCACAGGCTGGAGTGCAGTGGTGCGATCTCAGCTCCGTGCAGCCTCTGCCTCCTGGGTTCAAGTGATTCTGCTGCCTCAGGCTCCCAAGTAGCTGGCATTACATGCATGTGCCACCACACCCAGCTAATTTTATATTTTTAGTAGAGATGGGATTTCACCATGTTGGTCAGGCTGATCTCGAGCTCCTAACTTCAGGTGATCTGCCCACCTCTTCCTCCCAAAGTGCTGGGATTACAGGCATGAGCCACTGCACCTGGCCAAGAAATCTATTAATGGGGTGAGTTACATACCCAACAATATCTGCTGATAGTGTATATATATGTGTGTGCGTGTGTGTGTGTGTGTTTTACACACTGTTGAATTCAAATTACTGATATTTTTGTTTAGTTTTTTTTTTTTTTTTTTTTTCCAGACAAGTTTCACTCTGTCACCCAGGCTGGAGTACAGTGTTGAGATCTCAGCTCACCGCAACCTCTGCCTCTTGGGTTTAAGTGATCCTCCCACCTCAGCTTCCTAAGTAGCTGGGACTACAGGCGCACGCCATAATTCCCAGCTAATTTTTGTATTTTTTGTAGAGATGGGGTCTCTCAATGTTGCCCAGGCTGGTCTTGAACTCCTGGGCTCAGGTGATCTGCCTACCGTGGCCTCTCAAAGTGTTGGGACTGTAATAGGCATGAGTCATTGCGCCCTGCCTAGAATTTCTTTTCTTTTTTCTTTTTGAGACAGAGCCTTGCTCTGTTGCCCAGGCTGGAGGGCAGTGGCGTGATCTCAGCTCACTGCAACCTCTGCCTCCCGGGTTCAAGTGATTCTCCTGCCTCAGTCTCCCGAGTAGCTGGGATGATAGGTGCCTGCCACCACACTGGGCGAATTTTTTGTATTTTTAGTAGAAACGGGGTTTCACCATGTTGGCCCGGCTGGTCTCGAACTCCTGACCTTGTGCTGGGATTACAGGTGTGAGCCACCGCGGCCAGCCTAGAATTTTTTTTTTTTTTTTTTGAGACAGAGTCTTTCTCTGTCACCCAGGCTGGAGTGCAGTGGCGTGATCTCTGCTCACTGCAGCCTCTGCCTCCCGGGTTCCAGTGATTCTTGTGCCTCACCCTCTTTAGTAGCTGGGATTACAGGTGCACGCCACCACGCCCGGCTAATTTTTGTACTTTTGGTAGAGACAGGGTTTCACCATGTTGGCCAGGCTGGTCTCGAACTGCTGACCTCAGGTGATCCACCTGCCTCAGCCTCCCAAAGTGTTCGTAATACAGGTGTGAGCCACCGCGCCCAGCCCCAGCCTGGAATTTTTAACCTATGTTTATAGTATAAATATCCATTCATTTTATTATCTCTTTCCTGTCCCTTTCTTTGAATTTATTTTGGTGTTCATTTGTACCTTCTTTAGATGGATTTGCTGTTAGCCTGTTAATTTGGGTACTTTCTTCTTTGAAGCTACAGCCTATGGGTCTTGTTCTGATAGTTGGCTTGAGCGGGAAGAGGCAGCAGTGATGGGGTGGTGAGGGCCATATGCTGGTTAGGCATCGAATCTTGACAAGATCCTAATTTTTTTTGTGAGTGGTGGGTTAATGGGTGCTCACTGCGTGATGAAAAATAGCTGACCAGGTGCAGAGCAGCGTGGAGCAGTGGTGGTCGTGTCCTGCGTGCTAGAGTGGATTGCTCAGAATCCTCGGCACACTCGAGGTCCACAAGGAGAAAGAAAAAGTAACATAAACTCAGGAGTAAGAAAAGGTGCATAGTGCAGAGTAAAAGACTTCCCATCTCCCTTTCTGCTCTTAATCTTAATTAACATGTCACACTATTAATAATTTCTCACGATTCCTTCCAAAAAGATGGTTGTGCACATACCAGCATCTTTCTGTTCTCTGACACGAGTCTTGGTATCATAGACACCCTGTTCTGCCCTCCCTGTGGCCACTGTGATTTCCCATGCGAGCACACCGGCCTTTTCTTACCCTCTGTGAGAGCTTTTGGATATTCCCTTGTAGGGGAGTAACTGTCTATAACTGGCCTTCTGTGGGTGGGCACTCAGACCCTCTCACCTGGAGAGAAGGCTGAATGCATGTCCTTGTTCCCTGTGATCTGGGGAACTTTTGCTGGTATATCTGTAGAGTAAGCTACACATATACCATTATTAGTATTGTATGTACTGTGTATTATTCTTATAACAAGCACTACGTAATATATGCATAATTTCTGCAAAAATTTATCTTACAGATTATACATTTTACAGATTTTATATAAGTAAAATTATACTACCAATGGAGAACTGCTCAACTAGGGGGTATGTCCCTTTTTTTTTTTTTTTTTTTTTGAGACGGAGTCTCGCTCTGTCGCCCAGGCTGGAGTGCAGTGGCCGGATCTCAGCTCACTGCAAGCTCCGCCTCCCAGGTTCCCGCCATTCTCCTGCCTCAGCCTCCCGAGTAGCTGGGACTACAGGCGCCCGCCACCTCGCCCGGCTACTTTTTTGGTATTTTTTAGTAGAGACGGGGTTTCACCGTGTTAGCCAGGATGGTCTCGATCTCCTGACCTCGTGATCTGCCCGTCTCAGCCTCCCAAAGTGCTGGGATTACAGGCTTGAGCCACTGCGCCCGGCCACTTTTTTTTGTTTTAAGAGATGGAGTTCTCGTTGTGTGGCCCAGGCTGGCCTTGGACTCCTGGGCTCAGGTGGTCCTCCTGCCCCAGTCTCCCAAGTAGCTGGGACTACAGGTGCATGCCACTGAGCCTGGTGGTATGTTTGTCTTTAAAATTTGATAACTATTGCCAAGTTGCCCCCAGAGAGATTTTATGAAATGAGAATTGCCTGTTTATCCATACTCTCTGTTTTTTTTTTTTGGAGACTTGAGTCTTGCTCTGTCATCCAGGCTGGAGTGCAGTGGTGTGATCTCTGCTCACTGCAACCTCAGCCTCCCGAGTAGCTGGGAGTACAGGTGCCCGCCACCACGCTCGGCTAATTTTTGTATTTTTAGTGGAGACTGGGTTTCACCATGTTGGCCAGGCTGGTCTCAAACCCCTGAGCAATCTGCCCCCTCCGCCTCCCAAAGTGCTGGGATTACAGGTGTGAGCCATTGCGCCTGGCCCGATACTCTTATTAACAGACTTTTTTTTTTTTGCCAATTCAATAAGTGGAAAAATGGTGTCTTTGTTGCTTTAAATGTATTTTCAGTTGCATTTGTTTTTATTAGTCATATGCATTTATTTCCCTTAGTTTGCCTTCTCTGTTCTTTGTCCATATGGGAAAGGGAGCCGAGGTGGAGGGCAGGATTCTCTTCTGTTTCTGTGCGGGCTGCAGATAGGTTTGTAAATGACCATGCTCTGTTGCCTTAAGATGGATCTGTTGACATTGTGTTTTCTACATTTGAACTTGGAGTCCCATGTCTGGGTTGTTTGCTCTTGGCTGGGTGGAACCTGTGTACTTAAAGAGGAATCACTTGCATCGCTTTTCGGACTTGGTGTTTTGTTGGCGTGTCTCCTCCCTGGCTGGTAAGCACAGCTTGCGGGCCCAGCGCCGTTGGACCACCCACTTTGCAACTCTTGGGCAGTCAACACTGATATTGTACCAGAAAGTGTGGGAGTTATAGAGTAGCATTTATAGAGAAGGGTTAGTATTATTTACTGTCATGTGACCTTAAAAATAGAAAATAATATTTGTGCTTTTAGTTTGCAGTTTGCATGGAACCTGAATACACTATTTTAAAAAATATTCCCTATTTTTATGGAAAAAGGACTTCAAATATTTATTGTTTTGTATTAAGAGCTACAACTTGGTCTTGATTGGAAAGCTGGCATAGCTGTATGAGGGTCTCTGCCTGTGAGAAATTTGGAGCTGGGGTGGACACGGGAGGTGATGTTTGGGAGCAGCCTGAGTGTGGGGGGGCTGCTGTGCTGAGCCTGCGCCAGGCAGGTGCGTCCTGGAGCTACTCCTGTGGCAGAAGCATTGCCCTGAGACCCACCCTGGTATGCTTGGCCGTGGGACAGGAGTTCCGGTGGGAGGTGTGCATTGCGAGCTGGTGTTTTCCGTTTGCTTTCCTGCCCACGGTCATGTTGTGGGCTCTTGGCCTAGAGGTAAAACGTCTCTGTGAGTTGAGCTCCTGTGACAGGGCTGGTCGCCAGACTCCACGTCTAGGTTTTGGTTAGTGTTTTTTCAGTAGAGCGAATCCCAAGAGGCCCTCCGAGCAGTGATTGCTTTTGGGATGAGCTGTGTTGATGGTTTCTGGGAAGAACCCTTCACATTTTAGGGTGAAACAATAAATGTCTGGTTAAACGGTTTCCATCCGAGAACAGTCAGATTGTTTTCAAATGGTTGTGAATGCCAGGGTTTAAACTGCTTCCGAGGAGGCCTGGAGGGGCCTGGGCGGCCGCGTGCAGCTCTGGAATCCTGCCGCTGGGGCTGCCTCCATTTCGTGAGATGGCTCTGGAGCATGCCCAGTGCGTTGAGCCTTCAGAGGGAGCCGCCGAGCTGGGCTACTGCGATTTCTCTGCAGTTGGCCGCAGTCAACAATTGCACTAAGACAGGAGGAAAAAAGTGATGGGGTACAAGCAAGAGACGTGGTATTTGGTACTTTTTTTCCTTTGCATAATCCCTCTTTCTTTTACATTGGTGCTTCTAGGCCCAGGTCAGGGCCTGCAGAGCAGGGACGCTTGCTGCGATGGTGGGGACACCTCCTTGTTCGCTGTGCTCCTTCCCTGCCAGAATCACCCTGTTTTGCTCTCTGGTCGCCCATCATGTGTGCTTTCTTGGGAGTGGGACGGGAAGTCCCCCTCCAACTCAGGGTACTGAGAACAGCTGAAGCCCGTTCCTCATTTGCTGGTAGCAGGAGGAACTCTGACCTTTTTCAGTTATGCTGATGATAAACCAGGACTTTTTCTCTTGTTTGAACATTTATAAAGAGCGTGCGTGAACTTTTTTTTGCTGACTAGCAGTGTTTTCCTGTTTTATTCTCCTACCTGCCCCCATGGCAGCCTCAGTGGTGGAGGGAGTGAGGCTGGGAAGGGACGACACTGCCAGGTGAACAGGGACCTGGGACCCGAGGCCAGGCTGTGCAGGGCAAGGGCTGGCCGTGCCACTGTGCAGCTGGCTCTGTGCCATGCAGGCTGCAGAAAGGGAAATCTGTCCGCCCGGGATGTGAGAATGGCATTGACCACTCATCAGGAGAGCTGGGAACATAGTCTCCCCCCTCAGAGCCTGTGTCGTCCCCGTCCACACATGTGGGCTGTATGATGATCCTGTCTGCGTGTTCATTGGGAGACTCCATTTTCCATGGAATGGTGAGGAGGGTAGAGAGGCAGCAGAGTCTCCACTTGGATTTTCTAAACAATTCCACAGAAAATAAGACGTTGCTCAAGCAAGTGCTGGGCACATCTTGGGGAGAGACCTAGTGAGGAGGGCTGTGTTTTAATTAATTAATTAATTGTAAATAACAGGATTAGAGCAGATTGGTTCATAGCTGCCTGTTCTAGAACCGTATTCTTCGAACAAAAGGGTGGGGGATGGTAGGCTTCTCTCCTAGCTCTGAGGAAACTCCAGCTCAGCGCACAGCATGAGGAGGACGAGGGAACAATAGGGCGTTCCTTTGTGCCTGCCCTTGAATCGCGGTGGAGGCCACTCAGTGAGCCCGGGCAGTGCCATCGCTCACGTGTCCCCAGCAGCAGTGGCGTCTGTGGGATGCTGTGCACTGGAAATTGGCACTGTTTTGGGTAGTGGTTCTGAGAGGAACTGTTTAACCAGGTATGCAAATATGCTGATGCAGGAATGTTTTTGAACACCTGTGATGTAAATTTTAACGGTGGTTAATGTTAGCAGCTCCCCCTGGGTTAGCTCAACCCTTAGAGATTATTTATTCTCATCTCTTTGGAGTTGAAAATGTACTTTTCTAGGAGCCATTTCTCCAGACCATGTGGAGGTCAGGTATCGGCTGGTTCTGGCCTTACTCTACTCCTCCTCCCCCTCCTTCCCGCTCTTTGATAGGGTGGCTTGAAGGAGATGGGCAGCAGGTGTGTGACTGCAGCCCTGGGGCACGGGCAGAGGCTGGGACATGGGGAAAGCAGGACCTGGGAGGCTGTAGCTTAAGTAGACATTTGTTTTTTATTTGAAGATAATTTTAGAGATGGGGTGGTGGTGGATTTTAGCATTAGAGATTTCTGGCTTCTGCTTGAAGCACTGTGAATAGGGGACAAAATAATAAATAACTGAAGAGAAAAAGTTGATTTAAGTAAAGTAAAAGTTTTGGTGTGTTTTTTTGAAATAAAGATGTCTGCAGTGAAAGCATTGTCTTTTTAGGGAACTCGGGGAGGAAAGGTGTGCTGTTGTGCTGCTTCTCACATGGGTCTGGCCATTTTGACATCTGAAATCTTACAGGAATTTGTCTTAGAGTATATGCTGCTTATTTGGTTTCATGGAATCCAGAAAAGAGTCTATCCAAATTATCCTTGCCTTCAGGGTAAATTACCTTTTAGGATTGTGGCAGATGGCACAGGACCTCTGAGAGGGACTGCACCTTCTACAAGAAGAAAAGTGAGAGTGTTGCGAAGGGGAAGCTCCCGCCTCCTTCATAGACGTTTGCAGAACACATTTCTTCCTTTCTGCCTTGGAGAAGAGGCAGGACCAGCGGGGAGGCAGAAGTAGGTGAAGGAAGACTAAGGGAAGAAGGGACGCGCTGATAGAGAAGACAAGGAGAGCTGATGGCTTTGGGTGCCAGGCTGTCAGCATTGATGGAGCTGTCTACCCCAGAGAGTCTGACTGACCTGGGACTTGCAGGATCCTGCTAGAAGAGAAATCCTTGCTTCCTTCTCCTCCTGTTTTCTTCCTCTCCTCCATTCTCCTTCCTCTCCCTTCTATTCACCCATCCACCATTCACCCACCCACCACCTGTCACATACACCCACCCACCCTACTGTCTACTGTCCACCTCACCACCCACCCATCCATTTATTTACCCACCAACTCA
Organism: Theropithecus gelada; assembly: GCF_003255815.1. Taxonomy (NCBI): domain Eukaryota; kingdom Metazoa; phylum Chordata; class Mammalia; order Primates; family Cercopithecidae; genus Theropithecus; species Theropithecus gelada. Next base: position 539,266 of record NC_037683.1, on the reverse strand, counting down.
TCCGTTCACCTGTCCACATCCATCTATTCATCCACCGACCATTGTGTATTAATGATTTACTATATACCAGAACTACTAGTCCAGAAACTTGAGTATATTTGTGAACAGAAATCCAGAACATTTGTATCATCCTGAAAAGAAACCTTTTACCGTTAGCAGTTCCTTCCCATGCCCCCAGCACCCCACCCAGCCCCTGACCACCACTCATCTGCTTTCCTTCCCTGTGAATTTGCCTGTTCTCTGTTGTCTTTCGTGCCTGGCCTCTTTCACTTAACTTAGTGTTTTCAGGACTCACCCGTGGCTGTGGTGTAGTGTGTATCAGCAGCGCATTCCTTTTTACAGCTGAGTAACACTCCACTGGATGGGTATGCCACTGATGGACAGTTGACGCTCCACAGGGGAGCTGCCACTGATGGACAGTTGGTGCTCCACGGGGGAGGTGCCACTGATGGACAGTTGACGCTCCACGGGGGAGGTGCCACTGATGGACAGTTGACGCTCCACGGGGGAGGTGCCACTGATGGACAGTTGACGCTCCAAGGGGAGGTGCCACTGATGGACGATTGACGCTCCACGGGGGAGGTGCCACTGATGGACAGTTGATGCTCCATGGGGGAGGTGCCACTGATGGACAGTTGATGCTCCACGGAGGGGCTACCACTGATGGACAGTTGACGCTCCAAGGGGAGGTGCCACTGATGGACAGTTGACGCTCCACGGGGGAGGTGCCACTGATGGACAGTTGACGCTCCACGGGGGAGGTGCCACTGATGGACAGTTGGTGCTCCACGGAGGGGGTGCCACTGATGGACAGTTGACGCTCCAAGGGGAGGTGAGGTGCCACTGATGGACAGTTGGTGCTCCACGGGGGAGGTGCCACTGATGGACAGTTGACGCTCCACGGGGGAGGTGCCACTGATGGACAGTTGACGCTCCAAGGGGAGGTGCCACTGATGGACAGTTGGTGCTCCATGGGGGGGGGTACCACTGATGGACAGTTGGGTTGTTTTCCTTTTTTTTTTGCTGTAATGGACAATGCTGCCATGAACATTCATGTATGAGTTTTCGTGTGGACTTGCGTTTTCATTTCTTCAGATATCCTGGGCGTGGGATAACGGGCTCATATGGTGACTGTTTTAAGCGTTGGAGGAAATGCCAAGTTGTTTTCTTTTTCTTTTTTTTGAGGTGGAGTCTTGCTGTGTCGCCCAGGCTGGAGTGCAGTGGTGCGATCTCGGCTCACTGCAACCTCTCCCTCCAAGGTTTGAGCCATTCTCCTGCCTCAGCCTCCTGAGTAGCTGGGACTACATGTGTGCCACCATGCCTGGCTAACTTTTGTATTTTTAGTAGAGACGGGGTTTCACCATGTTGGCCGGGATGGTCTCCATCTCTTCACCTTGTGATCTGCCCGCCTCGGCCTCCCGAAGTGCTGGGATTACAGGCATGAGCCACCGTGCCCGGCTCTGCCAAGTTGTTTTCAATGGTAGCTGTACCATTCTATTTTCCACCAGCACTGCACAGGGTTCCAGTTTCCCCACATCCTCACCAATACCTGCTGTTGTCCGTCTTTGTGATTATGGCCATCCTAGTGGGTGGATTGTGGAGTGGGTCTCATTGTGGCTTTTATTTTGTTTTTTTTGAGTTGGAGTCTCGCTCTGTCACCCAGAGTGGAGTGCGGTGGCATGATCTTGGCTCACTATAACTTCGAGAGGACTCAGCCTCCCGAGTAGCTGGGAATGCAGGCGTGCGGCACCACGCCTGGCTAATTATGTATTTTTAGTAGAGATGGGATTTTTCTATGTTGGTCAGGCTGGTCTCTAACTCCGGACCTCAGGTGATCCGCCTGCCTTGGCCTCCCAAAGTCCTGGGATTACAAGTGTGAGCCACCATACCGGCCTTAATTTTTATATTTTTGGTAGAGATGGGATTTCACTCTGTTGGCCAGGCTGGTCTTGAACTCCAGACCTCAAGTGGTCCGCCCGCCTTGGCCTCCCAAAGTGTTGGGATTACAGGCGTTAAGCCACCACCCCGCCTCGTTGTGGCTTTGATTTGCATTTCTCGGATGATTAGTCATGTTGAGCGTCTTCTGTGCTTGGTGGCCATATATATGTTCTTTGGAGAAATGTCTATTCAAATCTTTTGCCTAATAAAAATTTTTTAAAATTGTTGTAAGAGTTCTTTTTGTATTACGGATACAAGTCCCATATCAGGTAGTGATTTGCAAATATTTTTTTCCCATTTTGTGAGTTGTCTTTTCATGTTTTTGATAGTGAATCACAAGTCTTTAGTTTTGATGGAAGTCCTATTTATTTGTGTTTGTTGTTGCTTATGTGGAAGTGGTATTTGCTAGAGACTTAAAGGAGGTGAGGGGTGAATTCTGGGTCGAGATTAAAGCCAGGGCAAAGGCTCTGAAAGGGAGTGGATGGCTGTAGGGCTGTTAGACGTGGGCTGAGTGGTCAACAAGCCCCAGGTAGGATGGTGGTTCCGCGACGTCTCCCACAGGCTGCCGTCCTGCGGGATGTGACATCAGGGAGATCAGCTGAGAGGCTGTGCGGTAGCCAAAGCAGTAAATGCTGTGGCTGGAGCAGGGTGAGAAGTAGGCTCTTCGTATTTTGTTTTTTTATTTAGAGACAGGGTCTTGCTATGTTGCCCAGGCTGGTCTTGAACTCCTGGCCTCAAGCAGTCCACCTGCCTCTGCCTCCCAAAGTACTGGGATTACAGGCGTGAGCCCTGACGCCCAGCTGAGAAGTAGATTCTTTTTTTTTTTTGAGATGTAGTTTCCCTCTCGTTGCCCAGGCGACTGGAGTGCAGTGGTGCGTTCTTGGCTCACTGCAACCTCTGCCTCAGCCTCCCCAGTAGGTGGCATTACAGGCGTCCACCACCACGCCCAGCTAATTTTTGAATTTTAATGGAGACAGGATTTCGCCATGTTGGCTAGGTTGGTCTTGAACTCCTGACCTTAGGTGATCCGCCTGCCTCGGCCTCTCAAAGTGCTGAGATTACAGGTGTGAGCCACCGCGCCCAGCTGAGAAGTAGGTTCTTGATGTATCCTTCATGTCTTCCCTCTCGCACCCTGAGCCCTTCTTGCCCAGTGCTTATTGCTTGCTGGGTCCTGGCCTCCTGCTTCAGGAACAGACTGAGAACCCCTGGAAGGATGCCCCCCACACGCACTCACCCACTCCACCCACCGCCTGCCCAGGGCCCCAGCTGCTCCAGCAGCTCTTCCCTGGGCCCTCCCCGACCTTCACTTTTCGCTCTCCTACAAACTTCGTCCCCATGTAAAAAAAGCTTTGCTTTTGTGTTTTTCTTTCTCTTCTTTAAAAAAAGAAAAAAAAAAAAGACAGGGTCTCCATATGTTTGTCCAGGCTGTTCTTGAACTACTGGCCTTAAGTGATCCTCCCATCTGGGCCTCTGGAAGCGCTGATATTACAGGTGTGCCATGATGCCTGGGCCAAAAAGCTTTTCTTTTTTTTTTTTTTGGAGACGGAGTCTCGCTCTGTCGCCCAGGCTGGAGTGCAGTGGCGCAATCTCAGCTCTGCAACCTCTGCCGTCCAGGTTCAAGCGATTCTCCTGCCTTAGCCTCCCCAGTAGCTGGGTTTACAGATGTGTGCCACCATGCCCAGCTAATATTTTTGTATTTTTAGTAGAGATGAGGTTTCACCTTGTCAGCCAGGCTGGTCTCGAACTCTTGGCCTCAAGTGATCTGCCTGCCTTGGCCTCCCCAAATGCTGGGATTACAGGCGTGAACCACTGCGCCTGGGCTGAAAAAAGCTTTTCTTGATCCTGCTTCCCACCAGCTTCACGTCAGTTCTTTGCCCTTCTTTGCGCCAAACTCCTCCAAAAATTTGTGTTTTTTTCATGGTATGTGCATCCTCCCCCATCCTCCCTTAGATCCTTAGTCAGTCCTTGCACCTCCACCCCCAGGGCAACAACACCATCCTGGTTAAGGTCTCTGTCAGCCTTCCTCCCTTGGCTGGTTCCGTCTCCTGCCCTGACCCGGTAGTGTCCTCGCTTCGTCCTTGGGCCTTGCTATCCTGCCCCCTCCCCCCAGTGCTGGGTGCAGCTCAGCCTCTGACTCTGGTGTCCTGTGCCCACGTGCGAGTTCTGTCTCCTGTCCTGCCTCCTCCCCCCGGTGCTGGGTGCAGCTCAGCCTCTGACTCCAGTGTCCTGCGCCCACATGCGAGCTCCGTCTCCTGCTCCCTTTATGGCTTCCCATCTGCCTCCCTCCTCTTTGCCCTTCTTGCAGGTGCTTCTGCCTTCTGACTTCCTCAGTCTCCCACCTGTGCCTCCCTCTTCTGACTGGTTTCCCTGGCCACCTGTCCCTCTGGGGGCAGGTCTGCAGCACAGCAGCCCAGGGAACCAGTCAGTCCTCACTGAGGCCCTGTCCCTCCTGGCTCCAGTTCCTACTGGCCTGTCTGTCCTCCTTTTGCATCCTCCCTGGGGTCTGGCTGGGTTTGGCGCTGTCCTGGGGCTGTGTCCAGGGGAAGGAGGAGCCAGAGCTGCCTTTCCATCTTCTGTCCACTTGCCTTTGCCGCCATCTTCATCCTGGGAGGACTTTCTTGGAGTGCAGGCTACCTTTTCTCTTTCTTGCTGCCCTACCTCTTGTGACCACACCCTGTGGCCTGTGGCTCTTGGCTTGGCTTTGTCATCATCCACTGTTGTATGACTGTTGTTCCAGGGTAAGCCTCTGTGCACGTGGTTGAACATAACAGAGGGCTCTCCCAGGCCGTGAGCTGTGTCAGAACCCTGAACCTTTCAGGGCCCCTGTGTGCTTGACTTACAGATTAGTGAGGGTGTCTTGCCTATAGTTAGTGTTTCCCTGTATAATTATTCTGTTAGCCCTTTTACAGCTAATAAGTGAGCTGAAATTGTTAAATTTTTTTCATTCAGTGTAAGAAAAAGGCAGAAGGAAATATACAAATATAAAAAGTTAACTTGGTTATTTCTGAATTGCGGGATTGCCAGTGATTTTGTATCTTTTGTAATATAATAATTTTACAGAGAGCATGTATTAGCTTTACCGTAAGAAAAAATTAATGGAAACCCTCATATATTACTTAATTCATATGATTAATGCATATCACTTAAAAATATATAGCAGGAATCTGGAAGGTGTGAAAACAAAGCGACCCAGAGACCCGAAGAGCTGAATCCTTTTCTTTTTTTCTTCTTTTTTGTTTGGAGACAGAGTCTCGCTCTGTCATCCAGGCTGGAGTGCAGTTGCGTGACCTTGGCTCATTGCAACCTCTGCCTCTCGGGCGCAAGCTATTCTCCCACCTCAGCCTCTCAAGTAGCTGGGACTGCAGGCGTGTCCCCCATGCCCAGCTGATTTTTGGGGTGTGTTTTGTAGAGGCGGGATTTTGCGGTGTTGCCCAGGGTGAGCTTGAACCCCTGCACTCAAGCTTCCCACAGCCTTGGCCTTCCAAAGTGCTGGGGTCACAGGCATCAGCCACTCCGCCTGGGCCTGAATCCTATACTTGGAATCCAGATGAAATAAGGACCCCAACCCTGTGTGCTGTGGCCCAGGCCTTGCCCCCACACGTGGCTGCGCAGAGGCCGTGGCCCCTTAGTCCTTGTGTTCATGCTGCGCCCCTTCTCCCTCCACTCAGTGAAGCTCCCCCAGCACTTCCTGTCCAGCAGACATGACAGTGCAGAGACCCCAGGATTCTTCCAGGGCTCCAGCTACATACAGATGCGAGGAATTATTTACCTTTCACTCTCATTCTGTGCTGAGTCAGGCACGAGGTGTGTGATGGTGCCATAGAGGGCGTGTGGCAGGCCGTGCGAGCCTCTGGCTCTGCCGACTGGAAAAGGTATGTGTACAAATGTAAAACCACATCACTTTTGTCTCTTTTGTTTTTGTTTAAGAATAGTTCATTTTCATGCAGTTATTTTATGTTAACATGTAATAAGTTTATTGTTATTTGTAAAGGGAGTTTGACGTGGTCATACTAACTCGGTACCATTCTGATAACTCATGAACAAAATCTCTTTGGGGTGCTCGTCGCTGTTTAGACTGTGGCGTGGTCCTGAGAACGAGAAGTTTGAGAATTGCTGTTTTACCATAAACCAAAGCGCCTGCCGCAGTACGGCAGTGAACCAACCAGCCAGCCAGTGTCTGCCTCTCATAGAGCTGACGTTCTGATTGGGGATAAGTTTCACATTTTTGTGTCACATCCTTCAGAATAGTCAACTCCTTAGGTTTTACTGTCTTTTTATCAACATGGGGATTTTGAATGAAGTTCAGCTATGAATGTGTGTGTGTTTTCCCATGCTGTCTCAATCGTATTACAGAGCAGTGTGGTGGAGACATTTAAAAAGGAATCTCTGACATGAGTAGGAATGTGGTCTTCCATAGACCAGGAACTTGTCTGATTGCAGAGAATTTGTTAATATTACTGTATCTCGTGGTTTTCTGCATGCAGTCTGCATTTACACTTCTAACCACAAGGTGGTGCCTTTGTTCCAAGTCCAAAGGCTGACGCCGGGCTGGACGCAGCTTGGGAACGAAGGAACCACAGTTTTATACGGGTTGCTTTTTTGCCTGTTTAAGATGATTCTGCTTTGAAGTGCTTAGCAAAGAACCTTACCTTCCTTTTGCATCAAGGTTGTCTCATCTTAGAGTGACATCTAGAGTGTGGGAGCCTCCCAGCAGGTGTTTATTGGACACCCCTTACCTGTGTGCCAGTCTGGGTGCCCGGTGGTGCTCAGAGCTGGCCTGCACCACACCCCCAGGGGTTTGTGGTCCCTTCCCACTCTCGGCTGCTGCTTTTATGTTTGTTGTATTTCTGGTAGCACTGTTGCTGAAGTTACTTTTCTGATCGGAAAAAAAGAAATAGGCTTCTCTTTTTTTTCGTGGTGTGTAAGTTCTGCACAGCCTTATTTTTAATGTCTCATGTTGTTCAGAAGAGGAGATGGGTGTCCTGGGAGGCAGGGCAGCCGTGTCCAGCTGCAGTGTCCTTGGCGGCTGAGCTGAAGGCAGCATGAAGCTCCAGCCCGGAGAATACACCAGGGAGTGTGTGGGGGTCACGTCTGCGTCCTCCCTCAGACCTGCACTCCCAGCCTGTGCTTTATACCAGACAACTCCTGGCCAAACTGCGCTGCTGCCCTGCCTGGCACTGGCCCTGCCCCCAGGGAGGCTCTGGCCGGGGCTGCCAGTGTTCTTCAGTGTCCTCAAAACTTGTTTCTCACGTTAGAAAAATGTTAAGGCCCGTCATTTCATGGTGGTAATTGTGTGAGAGTATGTATGAATTGAAAAGATAGAAAATGAAAAAATTCCTGTGAATACAATAAGATAGCATCTCTATGGATCGATATGTTACTTAGCCTCCTGGAGCCAATACTAGGGGGGTCTGGGGGTCTGTGGGTCCCTCCTCAGGCTGCACTGTTCTCTGGAGCCTGGGGGCTGAGGCCTTGGTCGGGGACAGGACAATCTGTTGTCTTGGAAAATAGAGCCCAGGAGGCCTAGACAGGTGCTGACCAGCTAAAGCTGCTTTTTTCACACTCTGGTTGAAATGCAGTTAGTGGAGAGAGGCAGTGGGGAGATCCGGGGTGGGCAGGGAGACGTTCTAAAACACCAAGTCATTTCTCACAGGGCCTGGAGCACAGCGAGCTTGGAAGACCAGCACCATAACACATGCTGCTGTTTACCAGGCAGTGACGGGGCGAGGGGGCTGCGTGCGTGACCCACCTGCACCAGGGCTCCTGAGGGCCAACCTCTCCATCGAGCCCTGTTCTGAGACCAAATTCCAGGGGCCGAAAGACATTAAGCAAGATTGTGCTCTTCACTGGCACCTATCAAAGAACACCAACATGATATAAATTAAACCCACAGTAAATCTCTCAGAATTCCGTCCCCTTTTCTGGCTCTCCCACACTCTGCAGGCTGACGGAGAATCTCACTGTTGGCCAGTGTCCCCAGATGCCCCGACTCTTGGCTCCAGCGCTCTTTCTTTGTGTCCTGTCCAGTCTTGAAGAGCAAGTCCAGGTAGCTGTGGCTTGCCTCCTGCAGTCTGCCTACGATTGTACGACCCACCTCCTGGTGTGTGAAACCCGCCATTTGTATTTAATCATCATCTTAAAGTATATTCTTGCAGTAGTTGTAGAATACGTATTTTGTGCCCATGCTAGGTGCCGGGGTTGCAAAGGTGAATAGGGCTTCTTCTGTAAGTGGGAGGCAGCCTTGTGTGGGTCACCACAGGGCAGCCTGTGATGAACTGCAAGGGCCATCGGAGCCCAGAAAGCTCGCTGCATAGTTGGAGAGTCGCGGGAAGCAGGGGGAAGGGTGATGGTCTGGGCCATACTGCTGCTGGAATTTTAAGTAGCTCGGCGTGACTGGCACGTAGGATTTCTGACCTGAAAATCGTTGGGCTAGGTTAGAAATCTGCAAACTTCTGTAAAGGACCAGGTATGTGGGTTGTGGGCCACATGAGGTCTCTGATGCATATTCTTTTTTATTTTTACAACTTAAAAAATTTAAAAAAAAATTCATTCTTAGCTTGTGGGAAGTAAGAAAGCAGGCTGGGCTGGATTTGGCCCGGGGGCCGCATGCTGGCCTAGATTGCTGCGGCTCCTTCTGTGCCTTGTCATGAAGTGTGAACTTGATTCCATGGGCAGTGGGAAGCCACTGAATTTTTAAAGAAGATGATGGTAAGGTCACAATTTTAGAAAGATAATTTTAACTGCAGAATAGATGCTAGACTGAAAAGGGGAGAGACTGGAATTAGAAAATGAGTTGCTAGATTATTCCTATTACCACTGACTTGAGGAATAATGTGGCTTAAAATAAGAAGGTAGCAGTGGAATTTGATGGGATATTTAGGAGGCATAGAATTTGGTGGCCAATAGGTGGGGTTGGTGTGAGGGAGCATGAGTAATGATGTTCATTTTCTCTTTTTAAATTTATTTTATTTTTTTAATTTTTTATTATTTTTGAGACAGAGTCTCGCTCTGTCACCCAGGCTGGAGTGCAGTGGTGCGATCTTGGCTCACTGCAACCCCTGCCTCCCGGGTTCAAGTGATTCTCCTGCCTCAGCCTCCCAAATAGCTGGGATTACAGGCTCCCACCACCACGCCTGGCTAATTTTGTACTTTTAGTAGAGACAGGGTTTCACCATGTTGGCCAGGCTGGTCTTGAGCTGCTGACCTCAGGTGATCCACCCGCTTCGACCTCCCAAAGTGCTGGGATTACAGGCATGAGCCACCACGCCTGGCCTTTTTTTCGTTTTTGAAACAGAGTCTCACTCTGTGGCCCAGGCTGGAGTACAGTGGTGCAATCCCTGCTCACTGCAATCTCCACCTCCCAGGTTTAAACGATTCTCCTGCCTCAAGCCTCCCGAGTAGCTGGGATTACAGCGTGTGGCACCATGCCTGGCTAACTTTTGTATTTTTTTTGTAGAGATGGGGGTTTCGCCATTTTGCCCAGGCTGGTCTTGAACTCTTGGACTGCAGGGATCTGCCTAACTTGTCCTCCTAAAGTGCTGGGATTATAGGCATGAGCCACCAGGACTTGCTGGACTGGATATTCTTTTTTTTTTTTTTTTTTTTTTTTTTGAGACGGAGTCTTGCCCTGTCACCCAGGCTGGAGTGCAGTGGCGCGATCTCGGCTCACTGCAAGCTCCGCCTCCCGGGTTCACACCATTCTCCTGCCTCAGCCTCCCTGTAGCTGGGACTATAGGTGCCCGCCACCTCGCCTGCCTAATTTTTTGTATTTTTAGTAGAGATGGGGTTTCATCGTGTTTGCCAGGACTAGACATTCTTAATAAAGGGTATACACAGAGTCAGCCCCAGTGGTGTTTTTAATTGACAAAAAGAGTTGGTTGGGTGGATTGTGCCGTTACTATATAACACAACACCGTTGTGTATCTTTAAAAAATAGTGTTGTCAGCTGGGCGCGGTGACTGACGCCTGTAATCCCAGGACCTTGGGAGGCAGGCGGATCACGACGTCAGGAGATTGAGACCATCCTGGCCAACATGGTGAAACCCCGTCTCTACTAAAAATACAAAAAAAAAAAATTAGCCGGGGAGGTGATGGGTGCCTGTAGTCCCAGCTACTCGTGAGGCTGAGGCAGGAGAATGGCGGGAACCCGGGAGGGGGAGCTTGCAGTGAGCCGAGATCGCGCCACTGCACTCCAGCCTGGGCGACAGAGCGAGACTCTGTCTCAAAAAAAAAAAAAAAAAAAAAAAATTGTGTTGTCAAAATCTTAATCAAGTTTAGTGGAAAAATAGATTAAAAACCAGTATATTATATAACCAATTAATATAAAAAGTCTGTAAGGGATATACTAAGATGTTCACTGTTGGTGGTAAGATTATGGGCCATTTTTGTTTCTTGTTATTTGGTTTTTTCCTCTCCTGATGACACTGCTAGTGCCCCCAACACAGTGTCTGAAGGCTGTGGAAGTGGCACCTCCATGGCTTTTCCCGGTCGCTGGGGGGAAGCATTAAGCCTTGCACCATAACGCTGCTGAGTAAGTTATTAACCACAAGATTTTCATAGATATCCTTTATCAGGTTGAACTTTTTATTGTGAAATAATTTTGTGAAATGCTTTTTCTCCCTCCGTTGTCACGATCGTGTGCTTTCTGTCCTTCTGTCCGTGTCAGCGCCCTGCGTGCAGCCGTGGGCGTTCTGTCTGGTGTTCCTGTCTCGCTGTGTTGCGGCAGCCCCCCCTCACCTGGGACAGTGCCTTCTGAGATCCCTGGCTGGTGGCTGAAATCACAGATAGTACTAGACTCTATATAGCAGGTTTCCTCTTAGACACATATACCGATGGTAAAGTTGGTAAAAGTTTATATAAATGTCCCCCCCACCCCCGGAAAAATATACTGCACTCTACTCAGCGGTCGTCGCCTTGTGATCCGATGAGGGAGATGATGGACAGTGGGTATAGGATGGACATGGGGACAGAGAGGACTCGCATCCCGGGCAGGACTGATGGGGCAGTGTGAGAGTTAGCATGCTACTCAGAGCAGTGTGCAGCTGAAAACTGAGAAGTTGCTGTTTATTTTATTTTATTTTATTTTATCTTATTTTGTTTTTTTGAGACAGAGTCTCACTCTGTCGCCCAGGCTGGAGTGCAGTGGCGCGATCTCGGCTCACTGCAACCTCCACCTCCCGGGTTCACGCCATTCTCCTGCCTCAGCCTCCTGAGTAGCTGGAATTACAGGCGCCCGCCACCACACCCGGCTAAGTTTTGTACTTTTAGTAGAGATGGGGTTTCACCATGTTAGCCAGGCTGGTCTCGAACTCCTGACTTCCTGATCCGCCCGCCCGTGATGGTATTACAGGCGTGAGCCACTGTGCCCGACCTGAGAAGTTGTTTATTTCTGGAAGTTTTCATTTGATATTTTTGGACTGTGGTTGACTATGGGTAACTGAAGCTGTGGCAGATCCACGAATCAGGGGACTGCTGCGATTGGTCTTCAGGTTCCAGCAGCCTTGCACCTGGGATACGTCTTGGTGGTCCTCAGTGTGGCATCCTCTTGACAAGCGGTTGCATTCATTTGCTGATGTTTTGTTAGGGGTTGCTGAGGCTGTGAGAGGACTGACGTGGAGTTCCCTTTGTTTTCTGTGTAATGCTTTTCTCACAGAAGGCGCTGGGAGGTATTTCCTCCTCCTCTTACTAATTCATGAGCACTGATGGGGCTGAGCATTTTCCTATATGTCTGTTGGCCATTTGGGAATGCCTCTTTAATTCATTTGCCTGTTTTTATGTTGGCTTTTTTTTTAAAAAAAACTGATTTGTAGTTCTTTCCTTATAGAGTTAAGAGTAGAGTAAGTAAAGCTATTGTACTTAGCCAAATACATTGGATATTTTTTTCTGTGTTTGAAAGTTTATTCATTCATTTTTACCGTATAAATGTTTGAAATATTTTGGTATTTAAATCTGTAAAGCTTTTCCTCTGTGATTTCTGGCCTTGGTATTATGCTTAGAATCAGGAGTTCCTTGTTTCAGGGCTGTCAGGTATTTTCCCTGCTGTTTTTGTGATTTATTGTTTTACGATTCTTTCATTCACTGATCTGCAATGCTGATGGCCTTCTCCTCCCAGCCCTTCGCCAGCTGCCTCAGTGTCTCAGTGAGTGTTTTATTGTTCTCCCTTCCTGCTGATGTGCAGCGCCCCTTTATCTTGTATCTGTATCTTGTCTTGTATTCCTGTTTCTACATTAAAGTCTTGTGGATTTTTTTTTTTTAGTTGCTTATGCTATTGAAAGCATCAAGTGGGACCAGGTACGCTGGCTCACGCCCATAATTCCAGCACTTTGGGAGGCTGAGGCGGGTGGATCACTTGAGGCCAGGAGTTCAAGACCAGCCTGGCCAACATGGAGAAACCCTGTCTCTACTAAAAATACAAAATTAGCCGGGCATGGTGATGCACGCCTGTAATCCCAGCTACTTGGGAGGCTGAGGCAGGAGAATCACTTGAACCTGGGAGACGGAGGTTGCAGTGAGCTGAAATTGCGCCACTGAACTCCAGCCTGGGCGACAGAGGCAGACTCTGTCTCAAAAAAACAATGATCAAGTAGGTCGTAATTTGCATGGAAATAAATTATGTACAGATTTACCAGAAGGAATAGTCCATGAAAAAAGGTAGAGATCGTACTGTTCACGTTCTGTGTGAGATACCAGTGTTTTTCATCAGTACCATTTGTCCCTTGTGAGATGGTCCTGCACCATGTTTTCTTAGCAGCCATGGCAGAAGGTAGTTGGAAATTAGATACTGCAGTCTTCCAGAGAGACCTCAGCGTGGGGCTATGCAAAGAAGGTGGACTGTGCGCGGGGCACCACCTGTGCGGACCCTAACCCCAAGCTGCTCTGCACACCACACCAGGGCCGCTGCATGAGACTGGTGAGGCGGGACACTCGTGTGCAAGTTGCGTGAAGCAGGCTCGTCACTCACAGATGAGGAGGGGATAGCGGGGCTCGTGGTGATCTGGCCTCCAAGGCTCAGGAAAGCGCCCAGGGTGGACAGGGTCTTGTCTGCACATCTGTGTGTGCCCTATGTTGTACTGCAGTTGGGAGACCCCAAAAGTGCTCTCTATTCTGGGTTTTATACTTGGGGGCCACCTGACCCGCTGGACTGAGTTTTAGGACACCCTGTTGTGGGAGGGACGGGAGCAGAGCCCAGGCCACTCTCAGCTGCTCCTTATCCCAGGGTGTTGCATTCCTAGCACGTTGGACAGTTTTTCTTGAGAACTACAAGCAAGAAAGGAGGGACAACCAGGTGGTTCAGTTCTCTGTCCCCGGGGAACTGTCCTGCTGGGGCAGGTGATGGAATCTGCCACATTTTCAGTGTTTTTGCCATGTATCTATAACCAGCACCTGAGCATGCAGGGATTACATTGGAACCCTAAGAATTGTATTCAGCTCCAGGCCCCAGGATTTGGTAAAATTTTGTAGTATCTGCATTACACATCCTACAAATTCTTTTGGCCTATAAAATATATAATTATAGTTCCTGAGGTACTTGGCTTAATATATTATTGATACAGAAACAGTACAAAACTGCTTCGACTAAAATTCCTTCGTTATTTGTAGTAGTAGAATACATTGTTTTTTCTCTCCAGCAATTCAGAATTATTCACTGCCTTGGTATTTCCTAATTTCCCTACTTGTCCAGGTCACATCTGTTTGCTTTCCTGACACCTTCACAGGCCTCCTTTGTCCCCAGGAAACCTCCCACGCCCGTCCACTTTCTCTCCTGTTTCCAGTTTCCCATGAGGCACGGCCGGTGCCGAGGCATCCAAGTCTCCCCTGCACCTCTGGATCGCACGCACTCGTTCTGCTATTCCCCCCTGTGTTTTGAGCAGATCTGACTTTTGCTAAGTCCGTGTGCCCCCGCAGGTGTTTGTGTGGTGAGACCTTGTGCTCATTCATTCCCTGGAAAGTTTTTAGTGGGTCTGGTATGTAAGTGTGAGGCGGGTCACTGATGCGGGAAGCTCTCGTCACATTGAAACCATCCTCTTTTTTTTTTTTTTTTTCTTGAGGCGGAGTCTCGCTCTGTCCCCCAGGCTGGAGTGCAGTGGCGCGATCTCAGCTCACTGCAACCTCCGCCTCCCGGGTTCCCGCCATTCTCCTGGCTCAGCCTCCCCAGAAGCTGGGACTACAGGCGCCCGCCACCTCGCCCAGCTAATTTTTATTTTTAGTAGAGATGGGTTTTCACCGTGTTAGCCAGGATGGTCTCGATCTCCTGACCTCGTGATGCGCTGCCTCAGCCTCCCAGAGTGCTGGGATTACAGGTGTGAGCCACCGCGCCCGGCCAAAACTGTCCTCTTTATAAAGCAGCCACTGGGTTTCGGTTTTATTAAGTACTTGAAAATCTCAAAAAGTTAAAAATGTCAAGTGAACTGTTGTTTTTTCCCCCAGTACCAACCTTTATGTGTTATGTGAGGAAATACTGATTTTATTATTTTTGATGGAAAATTTATGATTTCTGAGAAGTCATTTTTTGATTGAGAACTTTTATCTTTCTCAAATCTTAGCCTGTACGAGCCTGAACGTAGCCTGAACTAGCTAAGTTCAGGCTGCTGTAGTGAGCGTCTCCCCGGCAGCCAGAGTTGCAGGGCTGTGCTTGAGTTTGCTAGTCGCCGGGATGCTTTGAGGTAGAGGTGTGACCCTGGGCCTGTTCACCAGATGGCAGAAACCAGCTCAGATCAGCTTCTGCTAAAGAGGCCACTTGTCACCTCACATGACAAGGAGCTTGGAGAGGCTTTACTTCTGTGTGCCGCCTTCCCTGTGGTCCATGAGCTGTCCCTGGCCTCACATGGAACCCCCTGAGGATGGCGGCTGCTCTGTTAGGCTCAGTGCTCCACTGAGACCTGCAGGCCCCATGGCTGGAGAGCGGGGGAGGATGTGGTTTCTGTTACTGGACAGGCAGTGCTGGGCCCCTAAGACGATGGGTAACTCCAGTCCAGCTGTGAACAGGTCTGCTGCCTGCGGGGGCTGCCCTGCGTGTGTGAGTGAGCGCCCACACGCTGCGCCAGGTGGAACTGAGAGGCAGGTGGAAAGGCCTGTGTGCCCCGGCCTTAACCCTGGGTTCGCAGGACTTTCGCACACCACTTTTCTTTCAGTTTCTAGTTCTTTCCACAACTAGATTCAGTTACATTAATAAGCATAAAAGCCAAAATTGTGTTTCTGTTACATAGGTTTACTGTTGCATGAATTAGTTAGGTCATTGTTTGACAGGCATTCTCATTTAATAGACTTTATTAAAATCAGATCAGTAAAGCTGCTACTATGGGATACAAGCTCAGAGACAGAATATATGACACTCATTTGAATCTTTGTTAAAATGGCCTTTGTAGACAAGAGATCAAAGTCCCTGAGGTAAAAGCCGATCTGCTCTTTGGTGCTACAATAAGGCTAAATAGTAGTGAGAATTTCTGCTGGTGCCTCGGGGAATTAATAAGGCTGGGGGCAGGGGCAGTAAAAACTACACATAAGCCAATTCCTTTAACGTTCATGTATAACCTCCCAAACATTTAATGACTCTGTGTGTGTATGAATTAATTAATAATAGAGATGGGGCCTTGTTTTGTTGCCCAGGCTGGAGTGTGGTGGCACCATCATGGCTCCAGCCCAAGCGGCTGAGACTGCAGGTGCCCCCATGACTGGCTGTGATGTAGGTTTTTTTGCTCACACTGGTTAAGGGAAAAGTGGTTGCTTAACAGTATGTGTAGTATCTCATTTATATGAAATGTGTAAATTATACCTTTATCAGCATATTTGCACAGAAAAATGTTTGGAAGGTCATATGTGAGTGTTAAAGGAACTGACTTCTGCGTGGTTTTTATTTTTTCCCTATTAATTTCCTTTACGTAAATTAAAAAATGAAATCATACAATGATACTAGTTTATCTTTTCAAAATCAAATCCCATTCAAGCAGAATGTCCCACCTACCCTCACTCTCCACCCCACAGCTTCTGTTGTGATGAGTTTGATGTATGTCCTTCAAGATCTTTGACATTAATTTTTTAGATATGCTTGAACCCGTCAGCAGTATAATATTGTTTTGTATGTATTTCATTTTTTTTCTATCCTGTTTTTTTTTTTTTGTTGCTGTTTTTGCTTGTTTTTGAGACAGGGCCTCACTCTGTCACCCAGGCTGGAGTGCAGTGGTTGCAGTCACGGCTCAGTAGCCTTGACCTCCAGGGCTCAGGTGATTCTCCCACTTCAGCCTCTTGAGTAGCTGGGACTGCAGGAGCATGCGCCACCGCGCCTGGCTAATCTTTGTATTTTTGTTAGAGACAAGGTTTTGACATGTTGCCCAGGCTGGTCTTGAACTCCTGTACTCAAGCAGTCTGCCCGCCTTGGCCTCCCAAAGTGCTGAGATTACAGCGGTGAGCCACTGTGCCCAGCCAACTGTTTTTATTTTGAAATAATTGAATAGAAAAGTTGCAAGTGTGGTAAATGAGATGTTTTTCTTGAGCCCTTTGAAAGTTGCCTCCTAGATGCCCCTTTGTTCCTAAACACGTTAGTGTGTATTTCCTACAAAGCCATTCTTTGTTGTTGTTGTTTTGTTTTTGTTTTGAGATGGGGTCTCACTCTGTCACCCACGTTGGAGTGCAGTGGTGCGATCTTGGCTCACTGCAACCTCCACCTCCCAGGCTCAAGTGATCCTCCTTCCTTAGCCTCCCAAGTAGCTGGGACCACAGGTATGTGTCACTAGGCCCGGCTAATTTTTTCTATTTTTGGTAGAAACAGGGTTTTACCACTTTGCCGAGGCTGCTCTTGAACTGCTGAGCTCAGGTGATCTCTACCTCAGCCTCCCAAAGTGCTGGGATTATGGGCATGAGCCACCACACCCATCATACAAAGCCATTCTTTTACTGAATTATGATATAACTAGTCAACATCAGAAAATTTATGTATATGCTTAAAATATATATGTGGTATTTTGCTATGTCCTGATTTTTTACTCCACAAAAGTTATTTTCTGATTTTAATTGTTGCATATACATTGTATTTTTCCTTTTAAAGGAGTCCTTTCTAATAATTGCATTGGTTTCATAGCCACAAATTAAAGAAGTTTATGATTGCATCTATAAGGTTGGTTTGTGTACCTCTAAATCTTTTTTCCCCTTGCTGGTTTTTTTATTGTGATAAAATATACTTAAATTTTATGACTTTAACCATTTCTGAGTGTGCTGTTAAGTGGCATTTACCATTTCTAAGTGTGCTGTTAAGTGGCATTAAGTACCTTCACAGTGTCGCATAACAGCCATTGTAACCGTCATCATTGTCTGTTTCCAAAACATTTTCATCACCCCAAGCCGAAACTCTGTATCCCTTAAACAGTAACTTCTCTTACCTTCCTCCTCCCAACCCCTGGGAACCCCTGATAGACTTTTTGTCTGTGAATTTGCTTAAACCCGGTATTTCCTGTAAGTGGAATTATACAGTGTTTGTCCTTTTGTGTCTGGCTTATGTCACGTAGCATAAGGTTTTCAAGATTCATCCATGTTGTAGCAGGTATCAGAACCCATTCCTGGATATATACTGTGTTTTGTTTATCCGTTCCTCTGTTCATGGGCACATGAGTTTTTTCCTGTCTTTTGGCTCTTGTGAATAATGCTGCTTCCAACATGTATATGCAAGTATCTGTTTTCAGTTCTTTGGGGTGTACACCTAGGAGTGGAAGTGCTGGATCATGTGGTAATTCTGTGTTTAACTTCCCGAGGTCAAACTGACAAACAGTTTTTCATGGTAGCTGCATCATTTTGTATTTCCATTAGCAATGCATGAGGGTTCAGATTTCTCTACTCCTCACCAACACTTTTTACTGTCCATTTTGTTGATTGTAGCTCCTAGTGGGAGCACCGTGGTATGTCATCGTGGTTTTGACTTGCATTTCTGTAATGCATAATGAATGATGTCGGCCATCTTTTCATGTATTTATTAGCTGTTTGCATATCTTTGGAGAAATGTTTATTCAGATCTTTTGCCCATTTTGAAATTTATCTTTTTATTGCGTTGTAAGAGTATTTATTTATTTATTTAGTCAGTCAGTCAGTCATGGGATCTCACTGTGTTGCCCAGGCTGGTCCGCAGCCCTTAGACTCAGGTGGCACTCCCAGTTTAGTCTCCTGAGTAGCTGGATTACAGTGTGAGCCACTGTGTCAGACTTGGAAGAGTCCTTTATATTTTCCAGATACTGGGCCCTTACCAGATACATGACTTGGAAGTATTTTCTCTTGTTCCTTATCTTTTTGTTTCTTGATGGTGTCCTTTGCAGCACAGATGTTTTTAGTTTTGATGACGTCCAATTTGTCTGTTTTTTCTTTGGTTGCTTGTGCTTCTGGTGTCATAATTTAAGAAATCGTTGCCTAACTCAAGGTTGTGAAGACTTACCCCTGTGTTTTCTTCTAAGAGTTTTATAGTTTTATCTCATATTTGTTTTTTATCTATTTCGAGGCAGTTTTAAAAATTTTTAAATTTTTAAATTTTTTGAGACAGGGTCTAGCTCTGTGATCCAGGCTGGAGTGCAGTGGTGCAGTCATGGCTCACTGCAGCCCTGACCTCTGGAGCTCAGGCATTCCTTTCACCTCAGCCTCCTGAGTAGCTGGGACCACAGGTGTGCACCCCCATCCTCAGCTAGTTTTTGTATTTTTTGTAGAGACTGGGGTTTGCCATGTTGCCCATGCTGGTCTGGAACTCCTGGCCTCAAGCTGTTTGGCCTCTAAGAGCACTGGGATTAGAGGTGTGAACCACTATGCCCAGCTGAGTCAATTTTTATACACGGCATGAGGTCGGGGTCCAAATTAATTCTTTTTTTTTTTTTTGAGACGGAGTCTTGCTCTGTCACCCAGGCTGGAGTGCAGTGGCACAATCTCGGCTCACTGCAAGCTCCGCCTCCTGGGTCCACACCATTCTTCTGCCTCAGCCTCCCGAGTAGCTGGGACTACAGGTGCCCGCCACCACACCTGGCTAATTTTTTGTATTTTTAGTAGAGATGGGGTTTCACTGTGTTAGCCAGGATGGTCTCGGTCTCCTGACGTCGTGATCTGCCTGCCTCGGCCTCCCAAAGTGCTGGGATTACAGGCGTGAGCCACTGCGCCCTGCCCCAACTTCATTCTTTTGCATGTGGTAGTCCAGTTGCCCCAGCAACATTGTTGGAGACCATTCTTTCACCATTGAAAGCTCTTCCTTATCAAATTCCTGGTCTATTCTTGTCGAATATCAATATACTGTAAAGGTAAGGGCTTATTTCTAGGTTCATAATTCAATTCCATTGATGTGTATGTCTGACTTTTTGCCAGTAACACGCTGTTCTGATTATTGCAGCTGTGTATTAAGTTTTGAAATAGGAAAGTGTGAGTCCTCCAGCTTTATCCTTCTTTTTCTAGGTTGTTTTGGAAATCTGAACCCTCTGAATTTCCTTATGAATTTTAGGATCAGCTTATCATTTTCGGCAACAAGAACAGCCGCCAAGCAAGTAGAGATTTTACTTGGGGCTGCATTGGGTCAGTTTAGGTAGTGCTGTTGCCTGAATTAATAACAATTAGTATGTTAAGATGCTACCTCACCAAGGTGTTAGTGTTAGCAGGGGAGGCTTTTGGGAGATGCTGCTGTCATGAGGCAGAGTTTTCATGAATGAGATGAGTGCCTTAGAAAAGAGGCTTGGGAGAGACTCCTTTCCGTCACACGAGGACACAGCAAGAAGATGGCAGGCCGTGAGCCCGGAAATGAGAGCCTGGCCACACACCCAGTTTGCCAGCACCTTGGTCTTGGATTTCCGAGCCTGCAGAGCTTAAACAAATAAATTTCTGTTGGGTCTGTGCCACCCACAGGAAGGTAGTTTGGTATAGTAGCCTGAAAAGACAACGTCGGAGCACGTCATCCTGTCATCGTCTTCATAGTGTGGTCTCTGATCCTTCAACCTGGGGTGTCTTTCTATTTAATTGAAACTTCTTTAATTTATTTCCCAAGTATTTTTTGTAGTTTCATTGTACAAGCTTGAACTTCTTTTGATAAATTTATTTCTTTAGTATCATTTTTGGTTTGGAATTTTTATTTATTTATTTATTTAGATGGAGTCTCGCTCTGTTGCCCAGGCTGGAGTGCAGTGGCAGAATCTCGGTTCACTGCAAGCTCCACCTCCTGGGTTCAAGTGATTATTCTGCCTCAGCCTCCTGAGTAACTGGGATTACAGGCATGCGCCACCACACCTGGCTAATTTTTGTATTTTTAGTAGTGGCGGGGCTTCACCATGTTGGCCAGGCTGGTCTCGAACTCCTAACCTCTAGTGATCTGCCCGCCTTGGCCTTCCAAAGTGCTGGGATTATGGGAGTGAGCCGTTGTGCCCGGCCTGGAACTGTTCTTGAAATTTCATTTTTATATTCTTCATTGGTAGTTTATATAAACATGGCTCATTTTCTTTTTCTTTTTTTTTTTTTTTTTTTTTGAGATGGAGTCTTGCTCTGTCACCCAGGCTGGAGTGCAGTGGCACGATCTTAGCTCACTGCAAGCTCTGCCTCTAAACACGGCTCATTTTCATATGTTGATCATACCTTGCCATGCTGCTGGACTCTTTTATCCCACATTGGGCCATGGCCGGCTGGCAGCGCTGCAGTCTTCCTGCTCAGAGCACATGGAGGGCCACACTGATGCCTGTGCTTGCTGGAGGCTCTTGAAATGATCATTTGGGAAGAATAAACTTATCTGCTTTATTGTGAAGAGAAATATCAATGTAGAGCATTTGTGCTGTATAAACGAGGTTTTTAAAAGGGTTAGTTTTATAATATTATGGAAATACATAGAAAATATAATTTTAGCCCATTGTCCAACCGCTGTCCATTTGATTGCCCTCACTTAGCTGCGCGTTTTGTGTATTCTCACGCACACGTTTGTATTTGTCATGGGTGATGAATTTGCTTCTGCGTTCTCCTTGTTTGGTGTCATACCACTGCATGGACAGCAGGTGTGTAAAGGTCTGTGTCATCCACTGAGTCCATCCTGACTGAACTGGTCACATCCATGGATGGCCGTGGTGACCTATTCTGAGCCCTGATCTGCTATTGTGGATGTCTTTGTACAAGAGGAAGTGAGTGTCCTGATGGGAGTGGTGCGCTGCTGCAGGAGTGACTGACTGACTGTTCTCCATTCGCCAGGAGTGACTGACTAACTGCCTGTTCTCCATTCCCCAGGAGTGACTGACTGACTGCTTGTTCTCCATTCCCCAGGAGTGACTGACTGACTGCCTGTTCTCCATTCCCCAGGAGTGACTGACTGTAACTGTCTGTTCTCCATTCCCCAGGAGTGACTGACTGACTGCTTGTTCTCCATTCCCCAGGAGTGACTGACTGTAACTGCCTGTTCTCCATTCCCCAGGAGTGACTGACTGCTTGTTCTCCATTCCCCCAGGAGTGACTGCCTGTTCTCCATTCCCCAGGAGTGACTGACTGACTGACTGCTTGTTCTCCATTCCCCAGGAGTGACTGACTGTAACTGCCTGTTCTCCATTCCCCAGGAATGACTGACTGACTGCTTGTTCTCCATTCCCATTTTTACACTGGAAAGGACTTTATTTTCAATTACAAAAGAAGTCTGTTTGTTTAATCTTATTGTGGAAAAAAATCAAACATTACAAATAAAGCTACAGTTTTCTTTGGTCACTGGATCCCACCTCCTCCTCAGAAATATGTTGTGTTGTGAGTTTGGTATGTGTCCTTCGGGAGTATTTTTGTGCGTGTCCATATATAATTGAGCTGTATGCTATTGTTTTTGTGTTGAGCTGTACGCTATTGTTTTTGTGAGTATGTACTTTTTAACATAATGAAATTGCACTCTATGTGTTGGTTGACATTTTTTTCACTTTTAAAAAATGGACACGGCCGGGTGCGCTGGCTTACGCCGGTAATCCCAGCACTTTGGGAGGCGGAGGCGGGTGGATCATGAGGTCAGGAGTTCGAGACCAGCCTGACTAACATGGTGAAACCCCATCTCTACTAAAAATACAAAAATTAGCTGGGTGCAGTGGTGCACGCCTGTAATCCCAGCTACTGAGGAGGCTGAGGCAGGAGATTCACTTGAACCTGGGAGACAGAGGTTGCAGTGGGCTGAGACTGAGCCACTGCATTCCAGTTTGGGTGACAGAGCAAGATTCCATCTCAGAAGAAAAAGAAAAAAGGACACATAGCAGATGCACACATTTTTTTGCATACCTGTGATTGTCGTTTGATATGTGAATAAAGAGCTGAGGAGGGTGAGAGAGATAGACTGCATAGATATCTGGGAGGAAGGGGCTCCAGGTGGGAATGACTGCAATTGTGGGGCCCTGATCCTGGACAGGTGCCCACCATGTTGGCTGCTGTGCCTGGCGTGGAGCAGACGTGTGAAGATGAGGCTGAGGAGCTCTGGTCAGTCGTGGTGAACAGAAGCAGTGTACATGCAGGCTCTTGGAAAGAACTTGCTTTTATTCTGAGCAAGATGGGAAGCCACTAGAATGTTTGAAACAGAGGAACAGAGGACTGGTGTGTGATCTGACTTACATTTTAATGGGATTTACTATGTTAAGACTCAACGTGACGTGGAGAAGACTGCGCAAAAGATCAGATGGCGAGCGCTGCTGGTGTGAGAGGCGATGGGATTTCTCATGTATTTTGAAGGCGGAGACTAGATTTGCTGATGGATGTCATGTAGAATTTGGAAGTGAGGAATGCAGGGTGACTTACTTTTGTGTATTTGCTTTTCTATTTCACAGTATTTCAGAGAGTTCTTTCCATGTCAGTACATAGAGATCAACTTTGTGGGCTGTTGCGTAATAATTAGACACCAGGAGGCTGAGCTCAGCGGCCCATGCTGTCATCCCAGCACTTTGAGAGGCCGAGGTGGGAAGATCGCTTGAGCCCAGGAGTTCAAGACTCTGCAGTGAGCTGTGATTGCCTCACGACACTCCTGCCTGGGTGACAGTGAGACCCTGTCTCAAAAAAAAAAAAAAAAAAAAAGTGATAGACTAGGTATCGAAGAATATATCTTGTTTCTTGTTTGTTTTATTTTTTTCCAAGATGGAGTCTCGCTCTGTCACGGAGGCTGCAGCGCAGTGGCGCAATCTCGGCTCACTGCAACCTCTGCCTACCGGGTTCAGGCGATTCTCCTGCTTCAGCCTCTCAGGTAGCTGGGATTACAGGCGTGTGCCACCACACCCAGCTAATTTTTGTATTCTTAGAGACGCGGCTTCACCATGTTGGCCAGGCTGGTCTCGAACTCTTGACCTCGTGATCTGCCTGCCTTGGCCTCCCAAAGTGCTGGGATGACAGGCGTGAGCCACCGCGCCTGGCCCTCTCCTTTAAACATTCCCATGTTGGTGGTCATCGTGATGATCACTTGTGTGTGTTGCTGTTACAAATAGCACTGCTGGTTTAAACAGCATCGTATATTCTTCCACGTGTACATGTCCAAGAATGTTTCTAGATAAGCACCATGAAGTTAAGGTGCTGGGTCATACAGAGAGGACTCATTTAAACTTGTTTTAAAGTTGTGACAAGATATACGTACATAAAATTCACCATCTTAACCATTTTCAAGTATAAAGCTCGGTATTGTTAAGTGTATTCACATTTTGCCACTGTTGCCACCATCCAGCTCCAGAACTACATCATTTCAGGCTGAAGCTCTGTCTCCATTAAATGTCAAGTCTCCATTCCTCCCTCCCCTCAGCCCTCGGCACCCACCTTTCTACTTCGTGTCTCTGACTTGGACTATCTAGGGACCTTACACAAGTGAACCATACAGTATTTGTCTTTTTGTGCCTGGCTCATTTCTTATAGCAGAATGTCCTTAAGGTTCATCTGTGTTGCAGGATGTGTCTGAATTTCCTTCCTTTTTAAAGCTGAATAATATATACATATATATATATGTATATATTCTTTTTTTTAATTTTTTTTTTTTTTTTTGTAGAGACAGGGTTTCTCTTTGTTGCCCAGGCTGGTTGCGAATTCTTGAGCTCAAGTGATCTGCCCGCCTCAGCCTCCCAAAGTGCTGAGATTCCAGGCGTGAGCCACCGTGCCCGGCCATAACGTTCTGTTGTATGAATGGACTGCGTTGTGTTTCCCCGTTAGTGGATGTCCGTTGTATGAACGCACTGCGTTGTGTTTCCCCGTTAGTGGATGTCCGTTGTATGAACGGACTGCGTTGTGTTTTCCCGTTAGTGGATGTCCGTTGTATGAACGCACTGCGTTGTGTTTCCCCGTTAGTGGATGTCCATTGTATGAACGCACTGCGTTGTGTTTCCCCGTTAGTGGATGTCCGTTGATGGACACTTGGCTGCTTCCACCCCTTGGGTATTGCAAGTAATGCTGTTGTGAACATGGTGTGTAAATGTCTCTTTGAGACCCTGCTTTCAGTTGTGAGGTCATATGGTAATTCTATTTCTGATGTTTTAAGGAACCGCCATACTGTTTCCCATAGCAACCGCACCATTTTGCATTCTCACCAGCAGCACGGGAGGGTTGCAGCTTCTCCATGTCCTTGCCAGCACTTGTGAGGGTCCATCTCTTTGATAACAGTCTCTCGTGGGTGTGGAGTGGCATCTTGTGCTTGGTGCACTTGCCTGGCTCTTGGCTCCCGCCCTCACGCCAAGTGCCCTGTCTCCCCTGGGCAGGGACCGGGCCCTGTGTTGACTGGCCCTGGTTCTTTCATTTCCTTCCTCTTTTAATACAGGAGCTGTTGAGATTGTCCTCTTTCCCTGAAATATAAATGAAGTGTGTTGACTAAAAATTCACAGGATATTCCTGATTCTGTTGAAGTGCAAACCAGGCAGAACTAATGAGAAGGGTGATGTGTGTAAGAATTTGGAAATGGTATAAGATGAGAATCATACACAACCCCAGCCAGTATCGGGCCAGGTTCCAGAACACCGCTGGGGAAGGGGCTCCCGCAGCGCTGGCGAAGAGCGTTTAGGTGCACCTGGTCTCTGTACTCCACAATGCCTTTTGGTAAACAGAAACCTCACCTGTCCCTCCCGGTGTGTGTTCCACCTGTGGGTGTTCCACATGGCGTGTTGTCACCAGGTGGTGCTTTGCTTTGCTTTCTTTTCTTCTCCTTTTCTCTGCTCTTCTCTCTTCTCTTCTGTTTGAGACAGTGCCTCACTCTGTCGCCCAGGCTGGAGTGCAGTGGCGCAATCTCGGCTCACTGCAACCTCCGCCTCTTGGGTTCAAGCAGTTCTCCTGCCTCAGCCTCCCGAGTAGCTGGGATTGCAGGCGCCTGCCACCACGCCCGGCTGGTGTTTGTGTTTTTAGTGGAGACGGGGTTTCGCTGTGTTGGCCAGGCTGATCTCGAACTCCTGACCTCAGGTGATCTACCTGCCTCGGTCTCCCAAAGTTCTGGGATTACAGGCGTGAACCATTGCGCCCGGCCTCAGATGGTGTTTTTCAATCAACTTTTTCTTTTTACTTAGGAGTCTAAAACTAAAAAGTGAGAAAACTCTCGGCCGGGCGCGGTGGCTCAAGCCTGTAATCCCAGCACTTTGGGAGGCCGAGAAGGGCGGATCACGAGGTCAGGAGATCGAGACTATCCTGGCTAACACGGTGAAACCCCGTCTCTACTAAAAATACAAGAAAATTAGCCGGGCGAGGTGGTGGGCGCCTGTAGTCCCAGCCACTCGGGAGGCTGAGGCAGGAGAATGGCGTGAACCTGGGGGGGCGGAGCTTGCAGTGAGCCGAGATCGCGCCACTGCACTCCAGCCTGGGGCACAGAGCAAGACTCCGTCTCAAAAAAAAAAAAAAAAAAAAAAGAGTGAGAAAACTCTCTTAGACGTTGGTGTCTTCCATGTGTGGGAGGAACTAGATGGTCTGCGCTCTGGTCAGGAGCACATCGCATGCTGTGTGTTGGATGGCAGTGAGCAGTGCTCAGGTGCGCGCTCCAGCCCTGGTGAAGCCGCCCTGCTCGCTGCCGGGTGTGGCAGTGCCAAGGAAGAGGCCTGGGCGGGAGCTGGCTTCAAGAGCCGGCTGAGGAGGGGTGAACACATGCAGGCAGTGGTAGGGCGTCTTTCGGAAAAAAGGGACAGTCGGAAGCCTGAGGGTCCGGGGTGGATGTGACCAGAAGGATTGTCCTTGGAATCAGCTGGACTGCGCCTCTGCCTGCCTCACCCGGGGGCTTTGGACCCTTTAGCGAATGGGCACAGCAGAGGTTTTCAGCATGGCAATGATAAGACTTTTTGGAAAAGAAAAGTGTAGTGAGTGGATGGAAAGAGCAGGTTAATTGTTACACTCTCGCAGGGGAGATGGGCTGAGGGCTGGAGCCACAGCGTGGAGTTGGAGTCACACCGTGAGGCCGGGATCAGGAGACTGGCCTTGTTTTTGAACAGTTCAAGTTAGGGGGTGTCTAATAAGCACTGCTTGATGTCTTCCATATGGCAGATATTAAACACTTTAATTTTATATTTAAGTATATTGAATAATATTGGAGCTGATAATCAATTCAGAACTTAGGCATCACCCACAGTCCTGAGGGTCCTGCAGCCTCCACATAGCCTGCTGAATTGGTTTTGTAGTTAGTTGTTCCCATTTTACTGCAGAGGAAACGGGCACAGAGAGGTTAAGAAACCAAGGTTACATATCTCATTATTGACAGAGCTGGGATTCGAATCTAACCAGTCTGATGTCAAGCCTTGCCTGTCACCCACCACGCAGTGGTGTAGGACGCTGGTCGATACCCACCACGCAGTGGCACAGGATGCTGGCTGATCCCCACCACATAGTGGCACAGGACGCTGGCTGATAATTGTCAAGGTTGTGCTGCGCCGGCTCCCTTCCTTTTCTTCCTATGTTTCCCGTTTGTTGTTGCTTAAGTGTCTTGAAGCACCTACTAGGTGTTGTGAGATTCTCACCTGTAAATCCTTAAGATGTATCTTTAAAAATATAGACATTAAAAACAAGGTCACAATGCCGTTTTCACACCTAACAGAATTAACAGCACTTTACCGGCGTCATCTCATCACTTTCAGCTTTCGCCCAGTTATTTGAAAATGTCATTTTATGGTGGCTTTGTTCAAATCAGGGTGTTAACACAGTCTGCTCTGTGCACTTGGTTGTGTTTAAGATCAGGCCTAGAACAGTTCCTTCCCTTTCCTGCAGGCAGCCAGTGGTCTTGTAGAGAGGCCACATTCTCAATCCCATTACTGATTTGTTTAAGGGCAAATTTATGAGCCATGTGGAGGCATGTTGCCCATTTTAAGGTGTAAGAAGTGACCTCAGCTGGGCGCGGTGGCTCACGCCTGCAATTCCAGCACTGTGGGAGGCCGAGGCGGGTGGATCACCTGAGGTTAGGAGATCGAGGCCATCCTGGCCAACACGGAGAAACCCCGTCTCTACTAAAAATACAAAAATTAACTGGGTGTGGTGGGGCACACTTGTAATCCCAGCTACTCAGGAGGCTGAGGCAGGAGAATCGGTTGAACCTGGGAGGCAGAGGTTGTGGTGAGCCAAGATCGCGCCACTGCACTGCAGCCTGGGCAACAGAATGAGACTCTGTCTCAAAATAAAAAGAAGTGACATCGTACTGAGCACTTCTGCCATCTCTAGGATCGTTTTACATTATGTGGCATTTGATTGAAACGGAGGAAGAACTAGATTTTTAGGGTGGAACTGAGCTTCCTGGTTTTATGGGGCCTGTGGTGTGGCTGAGTGCGGCGGGGGCCTGGGACTGGAGGAGGCGCACAGCTGAGGCCGGCTCTGGGCCCTTCTTCCTGCCTGTGAGGCAGTCTTGTTGGTCAGCAGCCTTGTGGTTTCTGACTGTGAATTTTCATCTTAATTTGCTCCATATTAAACGTAGGGAAAGAGTAGATGTTTTCCAGTTTCACTTGGGCAGGTAGAGGCTGTGAGTCTCCACAGGGCTGTGCTCTGAGCCATGTGCCAGTCAGCAGCCCAGCCACAGTGGAGACGCGCCCAGCACACAGGAGGGAGCTGTTAGCACAGGAGGCTGGCGAGCAAGTGACCAGGCACAAGGCCCCAGGGTGCCCTTGACCTGGCGAATCTCCTGGAAGGCAGGCCATCAGCTTGGCAGGCCCAGGAACTCGGTGTTGCAGGTAAACCAGATTGTTGCAATTGTACTCTCAGTCTCAAAGGAGACGATAGATAAACTAGAGCATCAGCTATTAGTGGCGGTAAGAAAGGCAAGTAGCCGTCTCCAGCTTGAGTGCCCTTAGAGCAGATACCCTCTGGCCTCACACTCGCCAGTTACGTCAAGGCACCCTTTCTGGTCATGGCTACTTTGTGGTTTTGGACCTGAAAGGCTCTAAAGAGACAGGTTTTGGCTGGTGGGAATTTGGAGTTGTGGTTTTTGCAGGCAGGTGCTCACCCCTGTGCACCTGCATTGCCGGCCACCCGGCCCCACGTGCCTCCGCTCGGTACGTGTTTCTTCTGTAGGGAGCATTAGACTGCTCACGTTCCTGGTCTGCTGATCTTCTCTGTTGGTCCAGTTCCATGAGGGTACAGACCACAGCCATGGAGCCCAGGCCTTGGTGGCAAGTGAGCCCCAGTGCTTGGGTTGCTGTTAGATCTGTGTGTTGGGCCTGTGCTGGGAGCACGGATAGGGCCCTGGAGCTGGGGTTTGCCCTGACCCCTGCTGGCAAGGGGAAGAAGGGCAGCACCAAGAGCTTTGCTTTCCTTGTCTCTCGCCACAGACTGCACCACCCTGAAACTCGGCAGCTGAAACAACAGTAGTCATGTGTCACCCCTTTCAGGGGACAGGAATTCAGACGGCACAGAGGAGGTGACTTTCTTTTGGTCCGTGAGTCTAGGGTCTCAGCTGGAAGACTCGAATATGGGGGTGTTGTTAGTGTGGGCTGCGTCCTTTCACGTCTGGTGGCCAGTGCTAGTTAGTGGCTTGTTGGCTAGGGCACCCACGTGTGGCCTCCCAGGTGGCGTGGGCCCCTCACACGCAGTGGCTGGGCCGCACAGAGCAAGCAAGCAAGGCAGAGCTGCGTTGAGGCCACAGTCTGTGTCATGGGCTGCCACTTCTGCCACATACTTTAGTTCCAGGCAGTTAGGTCCACCCAGGCAAAGGAGAGGGGTACCGACCCACCTCTCGATGGAGGAGTCTCGGCGTGCTGCTGGAGTCTCGGCGTGCTGCTGGAGGCACGTGAGGGACTGGCAGGTGTTTGCACTGGTTTTGCCATCTTTGGACAAATGCCGTAGTTGAAAGAACTAGACAAAGGCAACAGTAGGGACAGAGCCACCTTCGATTTTCTTTCTTTGCAGAGAGGCTCAATTAAGGGTTAAGCAGCAGATGGAAAGGGAATCTGTTCTGATATTTTAAAGTCCCTTAAATGTAATTTCTGGGACTACTTTGGATATTAATTGTTTTTTCCAAATTTAGGAACCAACTCTCCTTTTCCTGCCAAGGGAAAAAACAAAAAGACAAAAGAGGGAAAAGAAAATCTCTCAGATATTGAAAGGATTCATTCTTTTTCTCTCCACCCCTTTTGATAATTAGCTGGTGAAATTGGTATGTGGAAAACGGTTTAAAATTAGGGGGCGGGTAGAGAGCGCTCTTCATCTCCTGAGTTTCCTGGACCGAAGTTGCTTCTCATCCTGGAGAAGCCATTTGGCGTTGAAAGTTCTTTCTTGCTGTTGTTACCGTTCCCAAGGAGAGGATGAGTCTCCCTTCCAGATCCTGGGCTTTCCTAAAGCAGAAAGGAGCAAATGGCAGATTGGAATGTGACATTTTTCTTACTTTTAGAATAAAAAAGTCTCCACTGTTAGGATGGCAGTCTTTTGTGTTGGCAGATTGAGAAGGCAATCTTTTGCGCTGGTTGTTGTGAAATGACGTTTTTAAATGTTGATAGCGTGTAGGATAGCCCAGCGGACCAGTGTATTTTCTTGTGGGGAAAAGGACTTTCCTTCTTATAGTCCCCCCAGCTGGTGAAAGGCAAACATCACGTTCAGCTGTAGGATCATGAAGATACGTTTAAAGAGGCTGCACAAGGGCGTTTCCTTCCATTTTCTTAATGTCTTGCCGTCATGGGGGTGTCTTTAAAGCTCGGTGAGATAGTACGTGAAAGTTGACACACCCCTCCCAAAACCCAGATGGCGGGTGGAAGTGTGTAGAGGCCACGCCGGGAAGAACCAGGTCAGTTCCATGGGAGAGTGCCTGCGTCGTCCTTCTTTGCCTTCTGAGCTTGCGTGGTTCTCACTCGCAGTCGTGCCTTCTGGTGCCTCTGACCCAGAGGCACAGGACTGCAGAGCAGACCTCAGAGTTGGCCCTGTGAAAACAGTGCAGAGGCCGGGTGTGTGCGGGGCTCAGAAAACAGTGCAGAGGCCGGGTGTGTGCGGGGCTCAGAAAACAGTGCAGAGGCTGGGTGTGTGCGGGGCTCAGAAAACAGTGCAGAGGCCGGGTGTGTGCAGGGCTCACGCCTGTGATCCCAGCACTCTGGGAGGCTGAGGCAGGCAGATCGCTTGAGGTCAGGAGTTAGAGATCAACCTGGCCAATGTGGTAAAACCCTGTCTCTGCTAAAAGTACAAAAATTAGCTGGGCATGGTGGCACACACCTGTTAATCCCAGCTACTTGGGAGACTGAGGCGGGAGAATCGTGTGAACCTGGGAGGCGGAGGTTGCAGTGAGCCAAGATGGTGCCACTGCACGCCAGCCTGGACAACAGAGGTTGTCTGTTTCAAAACAAACAAAACCAGTGCAGAGTCTGAGATCCATGTGCCTGATTGTTGTAGCACTTGACCTCCGTGTTTCTGTGGGGGTCTCTGGTTCCAGGGCAGGCGCTCCTGGAGCACGTTTGCCCTGAGGGAGATCCTGCTCTGCCCACTGGGGTCGGCCGGCCCGGCCTTGTGCTCACTGCACACGGGGTCGTACAGTTTACCCAGCATACTGTGTGAAGATTTTTTTGAAGCAGTTTTAAATTTCTGGTAACTTTAAAGATTTTTCTTTTAGCCTCATATAGAAGGATACTTCTTGTGGTTAAAATCTTACTGTTGAGATTAGAAATTTTTCCTTTGGATCATTTATATTGTATTTGGTAAGTCAGAGTGAATATGTTGATAGAATATTCATTTCCAGAGTAGTTTCTATGGTTGCATCCTTGTAAAATAAAGCCAAATTACAAGAAGTCTTCAGTAATTTGTCCAGTCTAACAAAGAACAAAGCTTTCTGGAAAATGAGCAAAAGAACCTTGAGATAAGATGAATATTTTCTCCCTGTTAAGTTTTCCGTTCAGATGATTGTATCCATACAGCTCCTTTTCTGTAGTTTGACTTTCTGCGTAAAATGTGATTGCACATTCTGGTCCAAAGGCAGGATGGCAGTGTTGGGAGGGCGGTGTGGCTCACGGAGGCCTCACTCCCTGGCTTTGACTCCAGCCTCCTGGTAGCGTGCAGAGACACAGTGTGGGAATGGAGGCCACTGCCACAGGCGCTGAGGATGATCGTTGTTCTTGGTTTGTCGGCAAAATGTGGACACGTTTTGTCTTACCAGCATGTTGTGGAAAAGCAGGGATTGCCGTGGAAACTCCAAACTTTGGGAAAATAAATGATCGCTTCTGAGGTAACTGATGTAGACGTATTATTGTAGATATGATAAACTACCTTATTCACCTTCACCTCCTGGTGGTATTGACTGGGTGGGTTGTAAAATGCCATTGTTTGCACTGTCTTTGGTAAACATGAAGGATCAGATGTCATCTCTTTAGTGGGTGAGAATGTCTCTGGAAGAACATTAAAGTTGCCTAATGCCAGGTATCACTGAAAGGATTTTTAAAGCTAGTGAGCAGGTTGCCAGGTTGTTCAAAGGTAGAGTGGGCAGGGAGGTGACTGGCTTTCCCCAGGGCCCAGATGGAGATGGGCAGGGGTCCTTCCTGCCAGCCTGGAGCCTTAGGTGCACCCTCAGTCCATTTCAGGGTCAGGCGGGGCCTAGGTTTACCGGCAGCCATGAAGCCACTGAGTCTTTTGTTCCTGTACCAGTGGCCAGGGTCGCCTCTGTTCTGTAGTCAACACAGTTCCATTGGTTCTTTTTCCTATCTCTTTAAAATTTAAATTTATAAAATTATTTGAATATTTTTATGGGCTTGTTTTTGAATAATTTTTAACAGAGATTATCCGAAATATGTCTAGTCCTTATTTGTCTTTGAATTTTAGGAATCTTATAAAGGGCAGTGTCTCAGTTTCTATGATCTTCCCCCCACTAGACATTGTTTATTTAAAAAAAAAGAAGGCGGCCGGGCGCGGTGCCTCACGCCTGGAATCCCAGCACTTCGGGAGGCCGAGGCGGGCGGATCACGAGGTCAGGAGATCGAGACCATCCTGGCTAACACGGTGAAACCCCGTCTCTACTAAAAAATACAAAAAACTAGCCGGGCGAGGTGGCGGGCGCCTGTAGTCCCAGCTACTCGGGAGGCTGAGGCGGGAGAATGGCGTAAACCCGGGAGGTGGAGCTTACAGTGAGCTGAGATCCGGCCACTGCACTCCAGCCTGGGCCACAGAGCCAGACTCCGTCTCCAAAAAAAAAAAAAGAAGTCAGTAGCTTGGTAGAAATTGATGGGCAGGAGGCCACGCACTGGGAACCTCACCTGCAGGGTGCGGGGTGCGCCTTGTTCTTCCCTGTGGGGGACGGTGCCTCACCTCTCAGGTGGGCTGGTGGTGCGGGTGCTGGTAGGAGCCTCCCACAGGAGCAGGCAGTTGAACCCCGAAGGCGCACTGCCG
The DNA here is from genome assembly GCF_003255815.1 of Theropithecus gelada. NCBI lineage: Eukaryota > Metazoa > Chordata > Mammalia > Primates > Cercopithecidae > Theropithecus > Theropithecus gelada. The sequence goes on along the minus strand of NC_037683.1, from coordinate 506,623 downwards.
TCTTCTCTGGGAACGTGATGCTGAGCTCTTCACGAAAGTTTAATAATTTATCCTGTATGTATAATAGAAATTGTTTTTTAAAAAAGCATCTAACATCAAATGTAGTACAATTAAGGTTAACTGTATTATGGCATTATATTGGATGCATGGTCATTTCATTTTAAATGACAATGGAGAAGTGTCTACTTGTAGACGAAAAATAATATTGTCCTGTCAGCCGCAAGAATGAAATTCATTCAGTTAAAAATGTTGGGCTAGGCACGGTGGCTCACACCTGTAATCCCAGCCCTTTGGGAGACTGAAGCGGGTGGATCACTCGAGGTCAGGAGTTTGAGACCCGTCTGGCTGATGTGGTGAAACCCCATCTCTACTAAAAATACAAAAATTAGCCAGGCTCTAATTGATACGCGCCTGTAATCCCAGCTACTTGGGAGGCTGAGACAGGAGAATCTCTTGAGCCCAGGAGGCGGGATTCCGCCCCTGCACTCCAGCCTGGGTGACAGAGCAAGACTCGGTCTCAAAAAAAAAAAAAAAAAAAAAGGAAAAGAAGACAGAAAATGTTGACCTGGTAGAGTGGTACATGCCTGTAGTCCCACCTATTGGAAGGCTGAAGTGGGAAGATCTCCTGAGCCCAGGAGTTGGAGGTTGCAGTGAGCCGTGGTTGCACCACTGCACTCCAGCCCGGGTGACAGAATGAGACCCTGTTTCTACAAATGAATGAATAGCAAGTATGTATATGCTGCCTTTGTTTTTCCTACAGATTATGTTAAGTTGTGATTATTGCATGCTTATTTTATGATTACATTTAGAGGAAGAGACATACAAATAAAGTGATAGTGTTGTAAAAACTTGAAGCTTTTTATTTTAATCATGAAGAAAATCTCAGTTATGTAAACATATATCATCATGTGGAATAAAAAGGTTACTGTCTTCTGTGTTGCTAAAGAGAATTTGTGAGGTCACTAGCATGAACATAGCTACACACCAATATTTACCTAAAGAATATATTTATTTTATGGACTTGGCATGTGAGTATTTCTCCTATCCCTCTATCCCCTTTGGGTCTTATCTGAGCTGTGAACGTAACTGGGTGTCTCATGTCACGACAGCCTGTAGTGCCAGCCTCCAGGAGCTGCTCGCGTTCTTGGCCTCCACATCCCGCATGGGGATCCCGCACAGGGTCTGAGTTCTGCTTCACTGTCTGGGGAACCTTTTCCCCTTCAGTTTTTGTGTCTATCTGAACCCACCAATTAACATTTAAGGAAAAAACTTCACGAAGTGGGGAATATTGCTTTTTTCTCCAGCCACATCGGTGCCTTGGACAATATATTAAAGTGGGCATTTGGAAGAAGAGAATGTTTTCTAGAAGGATGGTGGAGTCTAGCTCGAGCATGTCAAGTGTGTGCTGAGGTGGGCCTCATTAGTCTGCTGTTCTGCTTTTCTCGAAAGGCTTGATTTGTTGCTGTTGTGACCCATTTTGATTGTGGTTTGGGTAGGTTTTGCACCCCTGCCATGCCACCCCACCCTCCCTACCATAGCATTTCATCACTTGACACTTAGATACTGTTCTAACTAGGATTTTGTTATAGGCTGTGGCATTGATGAGAATCTGGGTGGGTCCGTGAAGGAACTGTTCCTGTGATCAATTCTGGCTTTACAAGTCGTAGCTCTAGTTTTACTGTAAAAATGGCAGGTTTCTGGGTGTATTGGCTCGTTCTCACATTGCTATAAAGACATACCCGAGGCTGGGTAGTTTATATGGAAAAGAGGTTTAATTGGCTCATGGTTCTGTGGGCAGGCTGTATAGGTTTCTGCTTCTGGGGAGGCCTCAAGAAACTTAAAATCATGGCAGAAGGCCTAGGAGAAGCATATTTTCTTTTTTTTTTTTTTTTTTTTTTTGAGATGGAGTCTCACTCCGGCTGGAGTGCAGTGGCCGGATCTCAGCTCACTGCAAGCTCCGCCTCCCGGGTTCACGCCATTCTCCGGCCTCAGCCTCCCGAGTAGCTGGGACTACAGGCGCCCGCCACCTCGCCCGGCTAGTTTTTGTATTTCTTAGTAGAGACGGGGTTTCACCGTGTTAGCCAGGATGGTCTCGATCTCCTGACCTCATGATCCGCCCATCTCGGCCTCCCAAAGTGCTGGGATTACAGGCTTGAGCCACCGCGCCCGGCCCAGGAGAAGCATATTTTCACATGGCCGGCAGGAGAGAGAAAGCGTGAAGGGAGAAGTGCTGCACACTTTCCAAGAACCAGGTCTTATGAGAACTCACGCATGAGAACAGCAAGGGGGAGGTCCACCCCCATGATCCAGTCAGCTCCTACCAGGCCCCTCCCCCAGCACTGAGGATTACAGTTCCGCATGAGATTTGGGTGGGGACACAGAGCCAAACCATGTAATTTTGCCCCTGACCACTCCCAAATCTCATGTCCTTCTCACATTTTTTTTTTTTTTGAGATGGAGTCTCACTCTGTCACCTAGGCTGGAGTGCAGTGGAGCTCACTGCAACCTCCACCAGGCTCAAGTGATTCTGCTGCCTCAGCCTCCTGAGTAGCTGGGATTACAGGCGTGCGCCACCACGGATGTATAGATGATTTCCATACATCCTGTGAAATCTAGGTGGAGGCTCCCAAGCCTCAACTCTTGCCCTGTGCGCCACCCGCTGGGTTAACACCATGTAGAAGCCTTGGTAGCTGCCAGCTTGCACCCTTTAGGTCAGTGTCCTGAGACGTATCTGGGGTGCTTTCAGCCACCACTGGAGCTGAAGTGGCTGTGATGCTGGACACCATGTACTGAGGTTGCACAGAACAGCAGGGCCCTGGGCCTGGCCCACAAAACCATTCTTCTTTCTTAGGCCTCCAGGCCTGTGATGGGAGGGGCTGCTGCAGAGGTCTCCGAGGCATTTTCCCCATTGTCTTGGCTATTAACATTCAGCTCCTCATGGAAATTTCTGTAGCTGGCTTGAACTCCTTCCCTGAAAAACGGGCTTTTTTTCCTACCACATGGTTGGGCTGCAAAATTTCCACGCTTTTATGCTGTGCTTCCCTTTTAAATGTAAGTTCCAGTTTCAGATACTCTCTTCGTGCATGCACATGAGTGATACTGTTAGAAGCAGCCAGGCCACATCTTGACTGCTTTGCTACTTAGGAATCTCTTCCACCACATACCCTAAACCATCTCTCTCAAGTTCAAAGTTCCACAGGTCCCTAGAGCAGGGGCACAGCACCGCCTGTCTCTTTGCTGAAGCGAGAGCGACCTTTACTCCAGTTCCGAATAGGTTCCTCATCTCCGTCTGAGACCTCCTCAGCCTGGACTTCATTGTCCATATCACTATCAGCGTTTTGGTCAAAACCATTCAAAAAGCCTGTAGGAAGTTCCAAACTTCCCGTCTTCTTCTGAGCCCTTCAGACTGTTCGAACTTCTGCCCATTACCCAGTTCAAAGCTGCTTCGGTATCTTTATAGCAATGCCTCACTTCTCTAGCGCCAATTTTCTTTATTAGTCTGTTCTCACACTGCTATAAAGACATACCTAAGACTGGGTAATTTATAAAGAAAAGGGGTTCCTTGGACTGTATAGGCTTCTGCTTCTAGGGAGGCCTCAGGAAACTTACAGTCATGGTGGGAGGGCCAAGGGGAAGCGAGCACATCTCACCGGACCCTCAGGATGAAGAGAGAGCAAAGGAGGAAGTGCCACACACTTTCCAGCAACCAGATCTTGTGAGATCTATCACGAAAACAGCAAGGGGGACGTCTGCCCCCGTGGTCCAGTCACCTCCTGTCGTGCCCCTCCCCCAGTATTTGGGATTACAGTTCAACATGAGATTTTGGTGGGGACACAGAGCCAAACCATATCACTAGGTGTCTGTAAACAGTGAGGTTATGATATGACGTCAGCTCCGCAGCCTGTAGGGAAATGTGGGGGAGGGAGGAGCTCACCGAGCTCGGGACTTGGAGGGAAGGACTGGGCCGCTTGGTTCTCATAAACAAGCAGGACCAAGACTGGAGGCTTCTGGCCTTGCCCTGGTCGTAGATTCTGAGGATTTTCTGTTGGTTTTAATTTTAAAAAATAAGGACATTTAAGATAGTGGTTTTTTTTTTTTTTAAATTGTATTTAAGAAGAACAGAGTTTTAGAACTAAAATGAGTTCTGTATTTTTATTCAGAGAGGAGTATCCTTGGGTACACCCTTGGCCATTTGTCTTGGTCCTTCAGTTCAGTTTGCAAGAATCTTCATTATTGCTGCTTGGTGTCCTCTCTTTACTTTCATCCTTTTATCTTTTTATTTAGGATTTTGTATTTAAAAAGCCCTTTAATTGAAAGAAGCATCAGAATTCCTGGAAATCCCAGTCTCTGGGAGGGAATTTACCTTCCTCCTTCCTTCCCTCCCTCCTTTCCTTCCTGCCTTCTTTCTTTTCTTCCCTTTCCTTTCTTTCTTCCTCTCTTTCCTTCCCTCCCTCCTTTCTTTGTTCCTTCCTTCCTTTTATTTCTTTCCTCCTTTCCTTCCCTTCTTTCTCCCCTCCCTCCCTCCCTTTTCTATTTTTTCTTCTTTTGACAGGGTCTTCCTCTGTCGCCCAGGCTGGAGTGCAGTGGTCCAACCACGGCTCCCTGCAGCCTCGACCTCCTGGGTTCAAGGGAACCTCCCACCTCAGCCTCCCAAGTAGCTGGGATTACAGGTGTGTGCCACCACCTCTGGCTAATTTTTGAAAGTTGTTTGTAGAGATGGGGTCTCACTGTTTTGTCTAGGCTGGTCTCGAACTCCTGGGCTCAAGCAGTCCTCCAACCTTGACCTCTCAGAATGCTGGGATTACAGGCATGAGCCACTGCTCCGGCCTGGGAGTTCATTTAACTTGAGTTTGGAAGTCGGACATGAAATCTCCTGAAAGTTCTTGAGTTTGGGCAAATGTACTGAGGATAAGACGAACCTTCAAGGAACTGGATTTTTCTGGACTTGTCATAATGTGATTTTTAAGTGGCCAGTACTGAAGCCAGTGTTTCGGAGTTGGAATGTGTGCATGCTTCCTGTTCATGCTTTGCACACACTAGTTTTGTTCTCTTACCCGCCATCCTGGTGTCTACTCTACATTGTGCACAAATTGTGACACTAAAAACACAAGGTCTGTTGCTCAGGTGGAAATGGACGGGTGGTTTTGCTGGGCAGGCGCAGAGGTCGGGCTGGCTCTGTGGTTAGCAGGTGCAACCCACGTGGAAGGGGTGGAGGGGTCTCCTGACGGAGCGAGAAGCCCCAGGTCTGCTGTCCTCCCCGGGTAGGTTTGGAGTAGGCACTGCACTCTGTCTCTTGTTGCTGTGAGGTTGGGGGATGGCGCTAGAGGGCCATGGGATCTTGGGGCCCTAGAGGCCTGTGGCAGTCTTGGGGCTGTGGGGTCTGGACCAGCCCTGCCCTGGCACCTGTACTGACCAAGAGAGGCCCACGGTCCCCTCCTCTCCTCATGGCTCTGGAGCTCCTGTCAACCTCTGAAAAGTGAGTTGCAATGCCTCCCTCTCCTGGACTTCCGAATTGCGAGGTGGGGAAGGTCCAGGCCATTCTTCCTGGGGTGGACCTGGACCCCTGACCTCTGCCTGGGCTCCTCTGCCTCGTGGGTGGGGGGGCGTCACTAGGGGCGTGGCATCATCGGGGCGGGGCTGGGCTCTGCCAGTCAAGGCACACGGGGCCATGGCAGGGCAGGGCGCATGGAGCTGGCCTGGCCTGGGCGTCGGTGGGATCCTGGGCCGTCTGGGGGAGTTGCAGGTTGGGGCTCCTGAGGGAAATGCAGATGATTTTTTTCTGGAATTTCCTGGCCACGCTTCCTGGACTGGGCGGAGCTTCTGCGGTGCGGGATCTGAGTCCCTGCGGCTGGCTCCCTCCCGCTAGGTGGATGTTGTCAGTGGAAAGGTCTCGATTTAGGATACATAAAACACAGTTTTGTTTTAACTAATTCATTTCGTTTTGCTTAGATCAAGGAGAAGGAATAATGTGCTAGGCTGAATGATTGAGATGAGACAGCATTTCTGTCACTGTTACGAATAGGAGCTCTTCCTCTCCTTTTAAATTTATTTTTGACACGGAGTCTCGCTGTGTCACCCAGATTAGAGTGCAGTGGTGCGATCTTGGCTCACTGCAACCTCCGCCTCCCGGGTTCAAGCGATTCTCCTGCCTCAGCCTCCCGAGTAGCTGGGATTACAGGCGCATGCTACCACGCCCGGATAATTTTTATATTTTTAGTAGAGATAGGGTTTTGCCATGTTGGTCTCGAACTCCTGACCTTGTGATCCACCCGCCTCGGCCTCCCAAAGTGCTGAGATTGCAGGCATGAGCCAGCGCACCCAGCCTGTCATTTACATTTGTATTGTAAACTAATTTGTTCTTAATCGGGAGGTTTCATAAACTCCTAGAATCCATCAGCCCTAAGGAGACTTGGCAGCACTGCTCCCCGGGCTGTTCTCCGAAGCCAGCTTGTGATGCTTCAGCCCCGAGGGGCAGCCCCTGGGCCACAGAAGCAGCATCCCTTGCTAGGAGAAAACCTTCCCAAGCCTCCTGGAAGTCAGGAGAGGTCGTGGTTCTGGAGGAGAGGGTGGAGCTGCTGCCTTGCAGAACTTGCTCTATCTGCTTCTGCCGGGCCTCCCTCCTCCTCCTTGGGGTCCCCTTTTCCTTTCACCTCTGCCCTGGGCCGTCCTCAGCTGTCCCTTAATGGAAGGGAGCACTGGGGATGCTACCGACCAGCCAGAGGCGTCTGTGCTGTGTTTCTGGACCTAACACTGGTGTGAGGACTGGCTTGTTGGTCAGCGCTTGTCAGAGGATTCCTGAGTGCAGTTGAATTGGACACACAGCAGAATAGTGGATGATTCTAGACATTATTTGGTAGTGTGTTACATAGCATTCTTAAACGGTTTTTCAAAAGATTATACAACTTAATTTCATGGGTAGGATTTGTGGCTGGTGGTGGTGATAAGGACTGTGAGATGGAGTGGGGTTTGGCAGGTGCCTTCAGGAGGGGACAGCATGTGAGGGCCACAGCTCATGCCCGAAAATGTCTGTAGACCCCAGCAGCTTCACGAGGTCTGCCTGCCATGCTCCACCCGGGCTCATCTCAGGCCAGGAGACCTTGTCGGCAGAGCTGTGCCGTGGCGGGCAGGTGTCTTTGGTGGGCCTCAAGGCCCTAGTCTTAAAAGTATTGAGGGCCCCAGAGGGCTCTTTTTAATTGGGCTGTATCTAATGATAGATACTGTAAAAGAAATGAAAATTGAAAAGTTAAAAATCACATAATTTTTAAAAAACAATAAACACATAGCATTTTATTTACATGTTAGGGAAAACAGCAGTGTCTATGAAAAGTACTTTCTCTGAATGAAAAAACTCAGTTGGGTGGCATTGTTTTCCATGTTGGTCCGTCTCTGTCACGTCTGGCTAATCCAAGAGACAGCTGGATTTAAGATCAGCTTCTGCACCCAGCCTGAGGTGATACTGTCTGATAGGAGAAAATCTGGCCTTACACAGACTGTGGTTGGCAAGGGAGAAGTATTTTGATATCTTTTCAGATAATTGCAGCTGTTCTGCTTTGATACGGCACCAAGACTCAACAAGGTGAAACTGTGCCAGTGGCCTTCTTCCTCTGTGGCGTTAAAGCCCGTCTTGATGCATCTTTTGCCCGTGCGTGATTTTGAATATTAGGCACTGGGCGTTTGGGGAATGTTGGCTCACCTTGTTATGAAGATCTTCCCCATGTTGACACGTTTCATTATATGGTATCAAAAATCATAGTCACTAATGATACCTTTCATGTAATAAGAAAAGTCATAACTACGGGAAACTTTCAAGCTCGTAGGGACGGATACACATTTACGTGTGTTTCGAAAATTCAAAAGGTAGAGTTTTAACACTGGCAACAGATACTACTGGTTGTTTTCTTTGAGGCTCACTCTGTTTTGTGGAAATGTCTGCCAGATATCCAGGCCTGAGTGGCAAGTCCAGGCCTGAGTGGCAGGTCTAGGCCTGAGTGGCATATCCAGGTCTGAGTGGCATATCCAGGCCTGAGTGCCATGTCTAGGCCTGAGTGGCAAGTCCAGGCCTGAGTGGCAGGTCCAGGCCTGAGTGGCATGTCCAGGCCTGAGTGGCATATCCAAGTCTGAGTAGCATAGATTTTGCCAGTTGTTCTTTTAAGTGAAGATGCTCTATGAGTGAGGAAAGCTTCGGGTTCCACCCAGCCATTGTGCCTGGCCTGCTGCCTGCCCCCTTCCTCTGATGTAGAACACTGGAGAGCTGTGCTCAGAGGCCATCATCTCACTGCCTCATTCAGGGCGTTCTCAGGCGAGCCCCCCAAGTGCCTAGTGGTCAAGAGTTCAGTTGCTGGTGTACACTTTGGTGTCCTGACGTGGTCGATGCTAAGGGGCTGATACCCCCGCTTGGGTACCGTCTGCGCAAATATCAACACAGTGAAAAAGAAAATTGAGGTCCTAGTATTATTATGAAAATAGGTTTGACCTCCTGGACTCCTGGAAGGATTGCAGGGGTCCCCGGAGAACTCCTGTTGTGGGTAGGTGTGAAGAGTGCAGGCTGAGCTGGCTGGCATACAGCTGTGATGGACCAGGAAAGGTAGCGTGCCCTGCATGTTCGAGGGCTGGCACGAGCAGCTGGGCTGCCTGGCCCCGGCTTGGCAGTGGGAGATCGGGGGTGGGAGGTGGATACCTGGGCCTCCCTGCCTTACCGTGATGGGGCGGGCTGTGCACCGTTGCTAAGACCAGCTCCTGGGGAAGGTGGTGCAGTTAAGTCAGGTGTTACCAAGTCAGCCCGGAGGCCCCCAGGTCAGGGATCTGAGCCCCGAAAAGCAGTAACCACATCTGGGCACAGGTAGGGGCTGGCCTGGTGTCTGCTTTGTGGGGAGGAGGCGTCTGTTGAGAGGCCCCGTTGTTGACGTGTTTTCTCATCCAGACGCTGGGCACCCAGGTTTTTGCAGCCTCTTACACTTTTTACTTGTTGATAGTCAAAGATGGAAACAGGGCGTGGGTGGCCTCCTGCAGCTGTCTGACTGGCTGCTCCTGGTGACCTCGGGCAGGTCTCTGCATCTCCTCGTCTGGTCGCGGACTCCTGGAGCCCCAGGTGTGCCTCGCTCACTTGTTGCTGTTTTATCTGCCCCCGAGGCTTCCTGCCCACTTCCAGCTTCCAGTGGCCTCAGCACAGGGGTTTCTCCAGTATCACATCACCAGGCTGGGGTGTCAGCCTGACAGTTCCCACTTGCAGTCTGGCCTCTCAGACTGCCCAGAGCGGTCAGCAGCCCCCTTCCGAAGCCCCCAGCTGTGGGCGGGGCGTTTGCAGATTCCCTGCCGTCTCCTCATGGACTCCGTGGCCCTGCTTCTGCGTCAGGAGGGGCCTGGCTAGGAGTGTTTTTTGTGTTTATGTTCACTTCTCCAACCAGACTCGAAGCTTCTTGGAGGCAAGGATTTTTGTGTTAAAAAAAAAATTACATCCCAGTATCACCCAAGTGCAGTGACTCACACCTCTCATCCCAGGACTTTGGGAGGCCGAGGCGGGCAGATCACTTGAGACCAGGAGTTTGAGACCAGCCTGGCCAACATGGTGAAACCCCCATCTCTACTGAAAACACAAAAATTAGCCGGGCGTGGTGGCGGGCGCCTGTAGTCCCAGCTACTTGGGTGGCTGATGCCTGAGAATCACTTGAACTGTGGAAGCAGAGGTTGCAGTGAGCCGAGATCGCGCCACTGTACTCCAGCCTGGACAAGAGAGTGAACTCTGTCTCAACAAAAAAAAAAATTTTAAGAGGCCTTGTATAATATATAACTCTACATAGTAGATGCTTAATCTCAAAACATTTAGTGATTTAAGTTTCCTACTGAATTTTCTTGATTTATTTCTATAATTTTTTGTAGGAGGTTGGACATTTGAAATATGTGAGTTATTGTCAGCAGCAGAATGCATTTTGAAATAAATTGTAACATTCCTGTAACAGAGCCAAAATATTTCAGATATCTAATTATGTAAATAATACACGAATGTGTTCTTACTGTTAAAAAACTGTCTCCAAAAATAGAAATACAGGAGAAGTTTCCCTGGGCTGTATTCTGAATGTCAGTTCTTCTGGAGGCGACTGTAGCCAGCTGGCAGGAGGAGTGACTGTCCAGCAGCTCATAGTGAATGTTGTCACGAAGATTTTTTGACTTTTTCCAAATGATGTCCATTTGGAAAAGCGGCCTCCCGCTGAACCCGGCTGACGTCTGTTGTTTCTCTCTAACAGGCAGTTCCGGCGAGGGGGGAGCCTCAGCAGGATTGCTGTGTGAAAACCGAGCTGCTGGGAGAAGGTGAGGGCGGTGTGCACCGAGGGACAGGAGCAGCGCCTCCCTCCAGACTAGAAAACCTGCTGTTCTTCCTCTCTTATTTGTCCCCATCTTCTGACTTTCTTTGCTTTACCTAGGTTTATGTTGTAGTTTCTAATATATCCCATTCCTACATAGACACAGTTGCACAGACACACACAAAAGCTCTGCCGGAAAAGGAACACATTTGTCAAAGTATGAAAAGCAAAAATCCTGCATATCCTTGTCTTAAAGTACACCCAGAAAATTAAAAGTGAGTGGCCACACAAATGTTTATAGCAGCATTGTTCACGTCACCAAAAACCGGAGACACTCCGGTGTCCTCAGTTGATAAGGAGCTGGATGAACAGATTGTGGTGCATCCACACAGTGGGACAGCGGTCAGCGGCCCAGAAGAGCACACAGCGTGACTCACACCGCACCGTGGATGAAGCTTATGCACGGTTTGTTAAGTGAAGGAGGCCAGACCCAAAGGGCCAAAACTGCATGACTCCAATTTTATGGCAGAGACTTGGAGAACAGCAGTGGTCACCAGGAGGTGGAGGGAGCGGTATGGAAGCAAGTGTCTGCAGAGAGGCAGGGTGAGGGGAGTTAGGAGGAGGGGAGTTGGGGTGAGGGGAGTTGGCGGGGCTGCACCCCTCTGTAAGGCGTGGTGCACACGTGAGTCTTCAGGGTTCGTCTTCAGGGTTCGGATGTTGTTGCAGAGCTTGCACCACCAAGAGCGCCCCCAGGAAATGAGGGCACGTGGCACCAGACGCGCTGTGCTGTCCACAGTGAAGGGAGAGCTGTGTTCCGCTGGACCCATGAGGCTGGCGGCTGTGGGAGCAGGTCCGGCACAGGACTTGCCTAAGGCTCTCCCATCTGGAGCCCACACCTCTCCAGACAGCGAGCAAGGCCTGGCCCCTCATGGACTGTGGGCTGTGGCCCCTGCCATGTCCTTTCACCGTAGACGGCCTCTCTGTGCTTGTGGGTGCTTGTCCACCCACCGGCTGTGCACTGCTCTGACCGCTGCCTGCCTCTGCCGCCACTCCCAGCCGACCCTCCAGGGTTGCCCCCACCTCCCGTGCCATCCACCTCCTGCAGCCTGACTGGGTGTTTTCTTCCTATTCTTTGGCCCCTTCCTGTTGCCGACCTTTCCGTGTCTTTGAACTGTTTCTTCTGTTGGCTCCAGTGCCCTCCTGCTCTTCCCTCTTCTCTCCCTGGTCATACCTCCTTTGGCCTTTCTAGTGGAACTTGTTTCCTACATGACACCAGCTGCCACAGGCACCAGGTTATTCCATTACCCTTTAGGCTCTGCCTGTGCCCTGTTTCCTTACCCACTGCCGCTGAGCCACGGCCTGATGCACCCTGGGGGAACTGCTGGACCCCCACAGTGGCTGCCCCATCTTGCTTTCCCTGCAGCAGTTGTGAAGGGCTCCAGGTTCTCCACGTCCTCGCCACCATTTCTTAGTGTCTGTGGCTGTCCTGGCAGGTGTGAAGTGGCATCTCTTTGTGGTTTTGGTTTGCGTTTTCCTGATGGCCAGTGATGTTGAGCATCATTTCATGTGCTTATTGACCGCCTTTAGATCTTCTTTGGAGAAATATCTCTTCAGATCCTGTGATTTCAAATTGGATTGATTTTTATTGTTGAGTTTTCAGAGTTCTTTACATAAGCAGAAGTCCCTTATCAGCCATGGGATTTGCAGATATTTTCTTCCAGTCTGTGGCTTGTCTTTCCCCTTTCTTGATGATGTCCTTTGAAGTACAAATGTTTTTAATTTTGATGCAGTCCAACTTACCTGTTTTTTTTTTTTTCCTTTCAGTTGCTGGTGCTTTTGTTCTAACACCTAAGAAATCATTACTTAATAGAAGGTCACAAAGATTTACATTTGTTTTTTTTTCTTCTTGGAGTTTTATCTCTTTTATCTAGGTTTTCGATCAATTTTGAGTTAATTTTTGTCTGTGGTTTGAAGTGGGGGTCCCACTTTATTCTTTTGCAAGTTGATAATCAGTTGTCCCAGCGACATTTATGGAAAATACTTTTCTTCCCCATTGAATTGTTCTTGCACCCTCGTTGAAAATCAGTTGGCTTTAAATGTGAGAGTTTATTGTAGGATTTTCTTTTCTTTAGACAGGGTCTCCCTCTGTAATCCAGGCTGGAGTGTGATCATGGCTTACTCTAACCTCCATCTTCCTGGGCTCAGGCAGTCCTACCACCTCAGCCTCCCAAGTATGCTGGGACCATAGGTGTGAGCCACCACACCACACTAATTTTTTTTTTTTTTTTGAGACAGAATCTCGCCCTGTTGCCCAGGCTGGAGTGCAGTGGCGTGACCTCGGCTCACTGCAAGCTCCGCCTCCTGGGTTCACGCCATTCTCCTGCCTCAGCCTCCTGAGTAGCTGGGACTACAGGCACCTGCCACCACGCCCGGCTAATTTTTTATATTTTTTAGTAGAGACGAGATTTCACGGTGTTAGCCAGGATGGTCCCGATCTCCTGACCTTGTGATCCGCCTGCCTTAGCCTCCCAAAGTGTTGGGATTACAGGCGTGAGCCACTGCACCCAGGGTTTTTTTTTTTTTTTTTTAAAAAGAGACACTGTCTCCCTATGTTGCCCAGGCTAGTCTTGAACTCCTGGGCTCAAGTGGTCTGCTCTCTTCGGCCTCCCAAAGTGCTGGGATTACAGGCGTGAACCACCGTGCCTGGCCCATAAGTATTATATTTTTCAGTGATATTTTAAATAGAATTGTTTTAAAAATTCTTTTTCATTTTGATTGTTGATACTGTATAGAAATACAATTGATTGGGCACAGTGGCTCTTGCCTGTAATCTCAGCACTTTGGGAGGCTGAGGCAGGCGGATCACCTGAGGTCAGGAGTTCAAGAGCAGCCTGGCCAACATGGTGAAACCCCGTCTCTACTAAACATACGAAAATTAGCCTGACGTGGTGGCGGGCGCCTGTAATCCCAGCTACTCGTGAGGCTGAGGCAGGAGAATCACTTGAACCTGGGAGGCGGAGGTTGTGGTGAGCAGAGATCATGCCATTGCTCTCCAGCCTGGGCGACAGAGCTAGACTCCATCTTACAAAAAAAAAAAGAAATAAAATTGATTTTTGTATATTTATCTTACATCCTGTAACCTTGCTAAACTTGTTTATTAGTTCTAATAATTTATACTTCCTTGGGAATTTCTGTATAAAAGCTTGTGTCATCTTTAGGGCTCATTTGGTTTCTTCCATTCCAATCTGTATACCTTTTATTTGTGTTTCTTCCTTATGGCCCTACTTTGAATCTCCAGTACAGGGTTGAATAGAAGTGGCAAGACCGGACATCCTTGTCTGGTTTCTGATCTTAGGGAGAAAGCATCCAGGGTTTCACCTTTAAGTGTGATGTTAGCTGTAGGTTTTTCATAGATGCCCTATGTCAGGTTGAGGGATTTTTCTTTTCTTAGCAAACTGTTTGCTAAGTGTTTTGACCATGAAGGGGTGTTCATTTTTTCCTGTCTCATGAGATGCTTATGTGGTTTTGTCCTTTTGTTCTATTGATATTTGGCATATTAATTCATTAAGCTATTAAGCCAACCTTGCATTTCTAGGGTTAAATCCCCACTTGTTCATGGTGTTTAGTCCTCCTCACCAATTTTTTTTGTTGTTGGTGTTGGAGGGGAGCTGGATTCAGTTTGCTTATATATATATATATATATAAAATGAGATCTGTCACCTGGGCTGGAGTGCAGTGGTGCAGTCAGCTCACTGAAGCCTTCACCTCCTGTGCTCAAGCGATCCTCCTGCCACAGCCTCCTGAGTGTCTGGGACTACAAGTGTGCGCCTCCATGCCCGGCTAATTTTTTTATTTTTGGTACAGACAGAGTCTCACTATGTTGCCCAGGTGGGTCCTGAACTCCTGGGTTCAAGCGATCGTCCCTCCTTGGCCTCCCAAAGTGCTGGGATTATAGGCATGAGCCACTGCACCCAGCCTATAGATTCAATTTGAGGGGACTTGACAGCTTTGTAATGTCATACATTTAGGAGCATGAAATGCCCTCTATTTAACTTTTTTTTTCCCCCAACACACTGGCTTTGAGTAATCTTGGCAAATTTCCTAATACCCTTTGTAGTTTTCCCTACTTCTGTGAATGATACTTTCTTTCTTACATTTTCTAGGAAATGTTGATATAAGGAAATGCCTTTGATTTTGTAACATGATTTCAAATTCAGCAGTTGGGTTGTGCTCTTGTGTTTTACTTGCTTCTTGAGTCTGTTTTTAAGTAAATGATTGTGTCGACGCAGGTGGGAACACTCCGCCCCTCACATTCCTCTTTCCCTTTGGTGTCACCTGCACTGCCTGTTTATGTCAGACACTGGTAGTGGACATTGTGGTGATGTCATGGCGGTGGGAGGACATTGTGGTGACGTCGTGGTGGGGGGAGGACATTGTGGTGATGTCGTGGTGGGGGGAGGACATTGTGGTGGTGCCGTGGTGGGGGGAGGACATTGTGGTGATTCCGTGGTGGGGGGAGGACACTGTGGTGGTGCCGTGGTGGGGGGAGAACATTGTGGTGGTGCCGTGGTGGGGGGAAGGACACTGGTGGTGGTGTCGTGGTGGGGGGAGGACATTGTGGTGGTGTCGTGGTGGGGGGAGGACACTGTGGTGGTGTCGTGGTGGGGGGAGGACATTGTGGTGGTTTTGTGCCATGGTGTGGGGAGGACACTGTGGTGGTGTCATGGTGGGGGGAGGACACTGTGGTGATGTCGTGGTGGGGGGAGGACACTGTGGTGGTGTCGTGGTGGGGGGAGGACATTGTGGTGATTCCGTGGTGGGGGGAGGACATTGTGGTGGTTTTGTGTCATGGTGAGGGGAACAAATTGTGGTGGTGCTGTGGAGAGCGGGGCCTGCAGCCAGTGACACTCCTTTCTCCTCTGTTGGCAGAGACACCTATGGCTGCTGATGAAGGCTCAGCAGAGAAACAGGCAGGAGAGGCCCACATGGCTGCGGACAGTGAGACCAACGGGTCTTGTGAAAATAGTGATGCCAGCAGCCATGCAAATGCTGCAAAACACACTCAGGACAGCGCGAGGGTCAACCCCCAGGATGGCACCAACACACTAACCCGGATAGCGGAAAACGGGGTTTCAGAAAGAGACTCAGAAGCAGGGAAGCAAAACCACGTCACTGCTGATGACTTTGTGCAGACTTCTGTCATTGGCAGCAACGGATACATCTTAAATAAGCCGGCCCTGCAGGCCCAGCCCTTGAGGACTACCAGCACTCTGGCCTCTTCGCTGCCTGGCCATGCTGCAAAAACCCTTCCTGGAGGGGCTGGCAAAGGCAGGACTCCAAGCGCTTTTCCCCAGACGCCAGCCGCCCCACCAGCCACCCTTGGGGAGGGGAGTGCTGACACAGAGGACAGGAAGCCCCCGGCCCCTGGCGCCGACGTCAAGGTCCACAGGGCACGCAAGACCATGCCGAAGTCCGTCGTGGGCCTGGTAATTTTGTGTCTTCTCTTGCTGTTTCCTTTTTCCCATCTCTTTTGTTTTAATAACGGCAAATGGACTTTGGTGCATTGAGGAGAAGCCAGTAAGTGTCAGTGGTTATCTGATAGGGCCCGTGAGGAGCTAGGAGAGGGCTGGGTGCAGTGGCTCACGGCCGTTATCCTAACACTTTGGGAGGCTGAGGCGGGTGGACTGCTTGAGCCCAGGACTTTGAGACCAGCCTGGGCAGTGTGGCAAAACTCAAATAGAAAATTTTGTAAAAAATGCAAAAATTAACTGGGCATAGTGGTGCGCACCTGTAGTCCCAGCTACTCAGGAGCGTGAGGTGAGAGGATTGCTTGAACCTGGGAGGTGGAGACTGCAGTGAGCCCAGATCACCCCACTGCACTCCACCTTGGGCAGCAGAGTGAGACCCTGTCTCAAACAAACAAACAAAAAAACAAAAAGGAGACACTGCTGATGCCTCATGCGTGAGTGACAGAGCTGAGTGATGCCAGGTGATGCCTCGCTTCCTTCTTGGGCTTTGCTCTTCTCACAGGGTTCTGTTGCCGTCTGTAGAAACGTGTGTCAGACACTTTCAAGGAGGCCACTGACTCTTCTGCTTTGGACTTTGGGGCTTTCACTCCAGCTAGGGAAGACTCAGCACTCACTCTGTTTCATTGAGAAGTGAATAGAAATGAACTTGGTTAGGGCCAGAATGTGACAGAAGTGAGGGGCAAAGGGCCACCTGGACATGCCCAGGTCTCCCTCCCTACCCTGAGCTGCTGGGCTCAGACTTACCTTGAGAGCAGAATAGGTCTTGAATCCTGAGCGCTTCACACACAAGGTGTGCCTGCCCCTCACACACACTATGCTGATTTTCACACACAGGGCACGCCTGCCCTTCACACACACTATGCTGATATTCACACACAGGGCGCGCCTGCCCCTCACACACACTATGCTGATTTTCACACATAGGGCTCGCCTGACCCTCACACACACTATGCTGATTTTCACACACAGGGCGCGCCTGACCGTCACACACACTGTGCTGATTTTCACACACAGGGCTCGCCTGATCCTCACACATACCATGCTGATTTCACACACAGGGCACGCCTGCCCCTCACACTATGCTGATTTTCTCACACAGGGCTCGCCTGACCCTCACACACACTATGCTGATTTTCACACACAGGGCTCGCCTGACCCTCACACACACTATGCTGATTTTCACACACAGGGCTTGCCTGATCCTCACACATACCGTGCTGATTTCACACACGGGTCGCCTGACCCTCACACACACCGTGCTGATTTTCACACACAGGGCGCGCCTGACCGTCACACACACTGTGCTGATTTTCACACACAGGGCTCGCCTGATCCTCACACATACCATGCTGATTTCACACACAGGGCACGCCTGCCCCTCACACACACCGTGCTGATTTAACACACAGGGTACACCTGACCCTCACACGCACCGTGCTGATTTTCACACACAGGCCGCGCCTACCCCTCACAACGTACTATGCTGATTTTCACACACACAGCACAGCTGCTCCTCACACACACTGTGCTGGACTCATCCCCATCTCTTACATGGTGCATACACGATCCAGGTTTTCAAAGTGTGCACAGTGCTTTTAATGTGCTCTCTCTGTTTGATGTGAATTTGAGTGTAAGTTCCAGGTTTGTGATCACATTCCCATGGAATTTTCTCTCTCTGACATTGCTGGTGAACATTCTGAAGGCACTTTCTTGTCCTTTGTAGATTATTTGCTCTTTCCTCTTAGCCACTGTTCAGGGCTTCACAGCCCCAGCTTGGAGGTTTTGTGTCTTCAGCTCCAGAAGAATGCTCTGTATTTTTCTTTCCGTTTTCTTCCCATGGAGCTCCCCTTAAATGGCTGGCTCTTCTGTCCCCCTGGGCAGCTCTCTGCCTGTTTCCAGCTTCCTGATTGGTTCCTCAGCCCTTCTCCTTCTTGCTGTTCATCCCATATATTGATATAGTTTATTTTGACATGTATTTTTTTCACGCCCAGTATCT
This sequence comes from Theropithecus gelada, assembly GCF_003255815.1. NCBI lineage: Eukaryota > Metazoa > Chordata > Mammalia > Primates > Cercopithecidae > Theropithecus > Theropithecus gelada. The sequence continues at coordinate 488,801 of NC_037683.1, read as the reverse complement.
CTGATTAGTTCTCTGTTTTTTTGTTTTGTTTTGTTTTGTTTTGTTTTTTGAGATGGAGTCTCGCCCTGTCACCCAGGTTGGAGTGCAATGGTGCAGTCTCAGCCCAGTATAATCCCCGCCTCCCAGGTTTAAGTGATTCTCCTGCCTCAGCCTCCTGAGTAGCTGGGATTACAGGCACACGCCACCACACCTGGCTAATGTTTGTATTTTTAGTAGAGATGAGGTTTCACCATGTTGGCCAGGCTGATCTTGAACTCCTGACCTCAGGTGATCCGCCCGCCTCGGCCTCCCAGAGTGCTGGGATTACAGGTGTGAGCCACCGTACCCGGCCTGATTAGTTCTTTTAATTTAAAAAATACTGTTCTGAATTTTGTCTTGCCTTATCTTTCAAAAGATGGTGATTATCGTTCTTCTATAATCTCTGTTGTAAATTCTGATTCCTCAAGTGGGGGTTCTCTTGGACTTGACACCACCTGTTTGTGATTTTTTTTTTTCCTCTCAGGTTTAGCTTTTTTCTCCCCCCAGGGTGTCTCCACCTTTGTTTCTGTCATAATATCTCAGCCTGACTGTGAGTGCTGTGTGTGTGTTCTGTGGCCTGCCTGCAGTGGCCACAGTGGGTGGTGGGCGCGCTGTGGGGCTGGACTGCTGGCTCAGGGGCAACGGCTGCCGGGTGTTGCGTCCTCTCCTGGGACAGAGAGGGCAGGTGCCTTGTGGTGCCGACAGCTGCCCTAGCCCTGGGGCTTCTCCACTCCTAGGCTGGCCGGCCTGACCCGACTTCAACCTTTTGCAGTATTCTTCTCTACATGACAAAGCTTTAGAAAATCTTAAAAATAATGACATTGTCACAGGAAAGTGCAAAAATACCTTTCACCAAGCTTTCCTCAGTGGTGATGTCTTTGATAACTAAAGGACAATGTCAGACCCAGGACACTGACATTAGTAAAGTCCGTGGGGCTTACTTAGTTTCACCATCACCTGTGCGCACGTGCATCACGCGCAGGGTGTTCTGTGCAGTTTACTGTGTGTGGACGTGCAGAACTACCACCACAGTCGAGATGCCGAACCCCCTTCACACCAGGGCACAGTCGAGAAGTGGAACCCCCTCCACACCAGGGCACAGTCGAGATGCGGAACCCCCTTCACACCAGGGCACAGTCGAGATGCTGAACATTCTCCACACCAGGGCACAGTCGAGATGTGGAAGCCCCTTCACACCAGGGCACAGTCTGAGATTGCAAACACTCTCCACACCAGGGCACAGTCGAGATGCGGAAGCCTCTTCACACCAGGGCAGTGTCAACATTAGAACCCCCTTCACACCAAAGCACAGTCGAGATGTGGAACACCCTTCACACCAAGGCCCCTGACGTCACCCTGTGTAGCCGCCAACCAGACCTGAACCTGTGGCAGCCTCAGGTTTGCATGATCCAACATGTCCGGCCTATTTCTGATTTTATATAAATGGAATTACAGTATATGCAACCTTTTGAGAGTAGCTTTTGTCATTCAGCTTAGTTCTCTTAAGATCCATCCAAGTTACGTCTCATTAGCCCATCCTGTTCTCTGCTGAAGCTTTGGTGTTCTGTGGGGTGTGGACAGCCTTGTACGCGGGCACTCACCTGCTGAAGGACACTGGGCATTTTTACTTTAGAGCCGCTCGAACATTTATGTACACATTTTGGAAATAAGATTTATCTCTCTGAGTCAAATACACAGGAGCATAATCACTGGGTTGTATGGCCTTTGGGTGTTTAGTTTTATGAGGAAATTGCGGAACCGTGCTCCAAAGTGGCTGCATTTCACATGCCCACCAGCGGTGTTGCAGGGGTCGGCTTTCTCCCGTCTTCACCGGCGGCGTCCTCTCCCGACGCGGGCGTTAGCTCTTACCCGCTTTTTATTTAGCCCTTCTGTTGGATGTGCTGGTGTTTCCTTGAGGCTTCAGCTGCGCATCCTGTGACTGCTGATGGGGAGCGTCTTCTCCCAGACTTCTCACACACACCCCTCCCACGCCGCTCACCCTGACCCTCCCACGCCGCTCACCCTGACCCTCCCACGCCGCTCACCCTCACCCTCCCACGCCGCTCACCCTCACCCTCCCACGCCGCTCACCC
>NC_037683.1:385908-481736 GCF_003255815.1 Theropithecus gelada | reverse complement strand
CCCCCCCCACGCCGCTCACCCTCACCCTCCCACGCCGCTCACCCTCACCCCCTCCCACGCCGCTCACTCTCACCCTTTTCCATGCCTGTCACCGTCACCCCCTCCTATACATCTCACTCTCATCCTCCCCCACGCCTCTCACCCTTGTTTCCTCCCACACTTCTCACGCTTGTCCCCTTCCATATATTGCTTTGCCGTCAGTGTGTCGTTTTTGGGGAAATGTCTTTCAGACTTTTGCTCATTTTATAATTACATTGTTTTGTTAGCTTTGAGAGTTCCGTATATGAGCGTTTGTCAGATATATGGTTTCCAGTATTTTCTGCTGGTCTGAAGCTTCTCTTCTTTCTCTTCAAATTTCTTTCACAGAGCAAAGGTGTTTCATTTTGATGAAGCCCAGTTTATCAGTTTTCTCCTGTGGATTGTGCTATTGGTGGTGTGCGTGAAAACTCTTCACCTAGTCCTAGATATCAATTTCTCTAATTTTTTTTTTTTTTTTTTTAGTTTTGTGTGAACTTTAAATCTGTGATCCATTTTGAGTTAATGTTTGTATAAAGTCTGAGGCTTGGGCTGAGGTTGAATTAATTTTTGCCTGTGGATGGCGCACCAGTCACAGTTTTAAAACACGTTAGAAACTGTGCATCTTTCATCTCCCTGAAGTTTTATTACAGTCCTACTTCCAGGATTTTATTCTGATATATATTTATTCGTGAGGATCTTTTATTGTCACCCTATCACATTCCTGTAGGGAAAAAAAGCAATTTGAAATTTAAAAAAAAAATTGTCCGACCATGAGGCTTATTTAAGTGATCGCTTTGTTTTGGATTAAGTTGCTGCAATAATTAAAGTCTGATTATGACACATCATTTGGTTGAAAACTGCTGTACATTCACAGGCGGGTCAGTTGTAGGACGAGAGAACCTGAGTGTTTTGAGGCTTCGGAACCTGGTTTGCTGAAGATTCTCCACGGCCTCTCCGCACCCTGGAGAACTTGCTCTGCTCCTAGGGGAGCCTGCGGGAGAAGGAGGGGATGGACTGAGCCAGGGCAGGGCTGTGTCTGTGGGCCCCACAGAGGTAGTATGGCAGAGACTGTGGGTGGGTCGGTGCCCCCCTGCACCCGGGGTGTGCACTGTGTCTGTGGGCTCCACGGAGTTGGTGCGGCAGAGACGGTGGGTGGGTGCCCCCCTGTGCCTGGGGTGTGCACTGTGTCTGTGGGCCCGACGGAGGTGGTGTGGCAGAGACAGTGGGTGGGTGGGTGCCCCCCGTGCCTGGGGTGTGCTCTGTGTCTGTGGTTCTGGGCCTGGCCTCTCCACCCTTCAGGATTTCCTGCCACCCCAAACCCAATTTAGTCTTGTTTGGCATTTTTTAAAAACCAGAATTTATTGAAAATTGTGTTTTAAAAAGTCATTCCAGTGATAAAATGAATGTTGCAGTCTTTGTTAATAAATCCAATATGCTCGTAAAAGTTTGAACATGAAGGTGGTGTCACGGCTGCAGTCTCACTATCCCGTGGCGAGAACCAAGGGATTTGGACCCTGTGTCTGGCGTTGATCCCCATCGTAAAGATCCTCAGAGCGAGGCCTGCTCACTGGCAGGTTCACCATTGTTAGGGCAAAGAAAGCGGAAGCCACTGGAAGGGAATATTTTTTCCTACATGGAAATGCTTGTTTCTGTGGCCTGGTTGGCAGCTCCATTTCCCTGATTGAGTTGTGCCCACTCCAGGAGGCGCCAGCATGGGGCCCCTTGTTTTTCTCTGTGTGTGTTTCCACACCTCCCCTCCTGGTACCCACTCTAGGCTCTAGGTGCTGGGAGAGAGGTGGTGCCTGTCAGTCTGCACTGGAGGTGGTTCTTAGCAATTATGTGAAGAAGTGCTACCAAGTGTCCCACTGCCAGACTCACACTGGTGCAGAGCCCCCCCACCCCCGCCCCCCCACCAGGAGGGAAGGGCCTCAGGGAGGGGGTCTCCCCGCCCCCCAGGAGGGCGGAGCCTCAGGGAAGGGGGCTCCCCGCCCCATAGGAGGGAAGAGCCTGGGGAGGAGAACCCCCCCCACCCACCCCGGGAGGGAAGAGCCTCCGAGATGGGAACCCCTCGCCCCTCCCAGGAGGGAAGAGCCTCGGCGAAGGGGCCCCCCCACCCCCCCAGGAGGGAAGAGCCTGAAGGGCTGCCCTCCCAGAGCCAGGCCATGTGAAGGTGGGCCAGCCGCTGGCCGCGCTGCCTCCATGGCTAGGTCTTCACTTTCCTTGTGCTTTGTTAGATAAGAATCCCAGCAAAATCAAAATCTAGAATCCTCACCTCGGTTAAGCCGTTCTTGGTCTTACTGTTGAGATTTTTGAAAATAACCTTTTAAATTAAAGAATAGGTTGTGTACCTCGGCAAGAATTAGCCTCGCATGGCTATTTCCTCTTCAGGGTTTGTTTTTGTACCTTCATTGATATGTACTTTGAAAGTGCATTTTGTGTTCGTAAGCACCAGCTGAGGGGGATGGCCACATGAACCAAGCAGCCTGCACGGTGGTTTGTAGGTGACCTAAAAGGGGACTGACTCCTGAGTTCTAACAGTGACTTCATTGCAGTCAAACCTGGTGTACTGGAGAAAGACCAAGACACTTTGTAAAGCAGACGTGTGGCATTCGTGTGGCTTTCAAACAGTGTTCCATGTGCGAGGTGCATTCATTAGTGGACATGGCAGGAGGAGCTGTCATGTCTGAACTGTGCTTTGGAGGGAGGAGAGCATTCATCCCTCAGGAAAAAGTAAGGGCATCCCGGGGTGGAGGTACATTCCAAGAGGAAATCACTGAATGTGGCAAACAGGGTTGCTGAGCTGGACAGGGCTCCGTGGGGAGAAGCAACAAAAAACTCCAGAGAGCTGTGGTCACTGGAACATGAATCTAGGGTAGGTTCCCCAGGAGGGAGCCCAGGTGGTTCTGTGTCTGTTCTGGACATCAGTGGGGTGTCTGGCAGCTTAGTGTGGGCTCAGTGAGAAGCTTTGCAAGTACCACATGGCAGCAAGATGCACTCGAGAGACAGAAAGGGAAGGAGGGAGGGAAACAGACACAGACATAGTGCGCCTGTGGGACAGAGAGAGGCGGAGACGGTGAGGTCATGAGAGCCAACCCCAAGAGCACGTGCTCCCCTGTGCCTTCCAGCTCACCCTGGCACTCCCCTCTCATCTCCCATCCAAGCCAGGTGCTACCCTGTTCTGCTCCGTGTGCTCTTACCTGGAACTCTCGCTCTGCCTCCCTGCCTCACCTGTAATCTCTACAAGCACCTCCTGAATCCCTCAGAGCCCTCTCTGCAGCCACATGTTCACCCATGCCACGGACCCACCGAGAACTTCGAGTTACCATTACTTATGACCTTGTTCACTTCTCCCTGACCTTGACTCTAGTTGATGCAGGTGCCTTGTCGTGTGTGTGTTTGTGTGTGTGGTAAAACACATCACATCAAACATAACCATTTTTAAGTGAACAGCTCAGTGCATCAGGCACATTCACATTGCTGCGGAGCCATCACCACCCTCCATCTCTGGAACGTCTTCATCTTCCCAAACTGAAGCTCTGTCTCCTTTCAACACTGACTTCCCATCCCTCTCTCCCAGCCCCTGGCAATGCCATTCTACTTTCTGTGTCCGTCAGTCTGACGACTCTAGGGACCTCGTGTAAGTGGGATCGTACAACGTTTGTCCTTTTGTGGCTGACTTATTTCATTCGGCACAGTGTCGCCGAGGCTCATCCACGCTGCAGCGCGGGCCCCAGCTTCGCCGCTTCTCAGGCTGAGTCACACGTCACTGCGTTTTGCACACGACACTTCTGATCCATTCGCCCGACAACCAGCCCTTGGGTGGCTCCCCCTTTTGGCTGCTGCGGTTGATGCTGCTGTCAACGTGGGTGTACAAACATCTCTTCAAGACCCTGCTTTCAGTGCTTCTGGGGCACATGCCGAGTAGTGGAATTGCTGGATCACATGGTAGTTCCATACTTAATTTTTTGAGTTTTTTGCAGCAGTCGCACCATTCTACATTCCTACCAGCAGTGCACAAGGGTTCCCATTTCTCCAGTTCTCACAACACTGACTCTTTTCTGTGATTTCCTGGTAGCCATCCGTGGTACTCACCGAGGTCTGGATACGTATTTCCCTAATGAGGTTAAGCATTCTTTTTTCCTAGTGTGTGAATGGTACTCACCTGGTTTGGATATGCATTTCCCTAATCAGGTTAAGCATCTTTTCATGTGTTCATCAGCCATTTGTATGTCTTCCTTGAAGAAATGTTTATTCAAGTCCTTTGCCCATTTTTTAATCTCGTTGTTTTTTATTGTTGTAAGACTTTTTCATATATTCTGGATAATAATTGCTGATGGATTTGCAGATGTTTTCCCCCATTCCATAGCATGCTTTTTTCACTGTTAACTGTGTCCTTTGATGCACAAAAATTTTAAGTTTTAGAAATTTTTCTTTGTAGAGACAGGGTCTTGCTATGTTGCCCAGACTTATCTTGAATTCCTGACCTCAAGTGATCCTTCCCCCTTGGCCTCCCAAAGTGCTGGAAGTACAGGTGTGAGCCACCGCACCTGGCCCAGAAATTTTAACTTTGATTAAGTCCAGTTTGTCTGTTTTTTCCTTTGTTGCCTGTACTTTTGTTTTCATGTCTAAGAAATAATTGCCAGATCCAAACGTTGGGAAGCTTTCCACCTGTTTTCTGTAAGAGTTTTATGGTTTTAGGTTTTGCAGTTAGGTCTGTGGTCTGTCTTGGGTTAATTTTTATATATAGTTTAGAAAAGGGTCCAGCTCCGTTCTTTTTCATGTGACATTCAGTTCTCCCAGTGCCATCTCCTGAAGAATGCCCTATCTTTTAACACTTTTTACTGTGTATTGCACCGTGTGCACAGTAAAGTGTGGTTCAATTGAATTAGATTTAAAGTTACAGTATCACAGGTCTGTAGGTGACGAGGGGAGCAGACAGAGAGTGGAGGTTCAGTTGTGTCTGTGCCTTCTGCAATGAAGGAAGTACTGGGAGTTTGTTGTCGGTATCACAGCCCTGCCCTGCAGGCTGAGACGAGGCAGATTTAGGAGATCAGTGAGACTGAGTAAAATACCGTTTTAACACAACATAGTTACCTACTGTGGGATAAATACCATTGGGGATGTTGCAAACATAATGTTTAGCCACGATAAACTGGGAAAGCAGTTTTTGAGAAGTTTTGATGCTGCCCATTTTGGGTATTTTTTAGCTTAGTAAATGTATTACCGAAGTCAGGGGTTGGAACATTTTTTTCTGCAGGCAGAGAACCAGCTAGAAAATGTTTCAGGTTTTTTGGACCACATGTGGTCACTGCTCCTCCTCCCTCCTCGTTCCTCCTTCTGACCTTTAGCCCTGTAAGTGCTGTTCTTAGCTTGGGCCGTGGTTTGTAGATGCTGACCTAACCCATCTGAGGGGCAACTAGGCACACATGTCTTCGTGGCAGGTGCTTTTGTGAGGACAGCGTGCTGTTTCCGCTTGCAGACTTTCTCCTCTCTCCATTGTATCTCATCTTTCAGTTGTGGGGAATTAATGGGGAGAAGAACTGTGATTTTGGTTGCATGTTATTTCAATGACCATCTGCTTATGCAGTTATAGTTATTCACTGTCTTTGTTTTGAAGCATGCAGCCAGTAAAGATCCCAGAGAAGTTCGAGAAGCTAGAGATCATAAGGAACCAAAAGAGGAGATCAACAAAAACATTTCTGACTTTGGACGACAGCAGCTTTTACCCCCCTTCCCATCCCTTCATCAGTCGCTACCTCAGAACCAATGCTACATGGCCACCACAAAATCACAGACAGGTAAAAGGGAGACCCAGCAACTGTCTTTGCTCTTTGAATGTATGTTTCGAGCCTGCCCCTTGCCAGGTGAGAGTTCTGTTTGACTGTAAGTGCCTGTGCTGCTCTTGATGAATGACTGTTGACGTCAGCCGGCCCTCCCGGGCTCGCCTGTATGCCTGAGGAGGCACACCTGACGTCTGCTCTAAAGCCTTGGCTCAGGCCGGCATTGATTTCCTAGCTTGTTAACATTCTCAAGATGAAGACTGTTTTCTTTACTAGTGTCTTACTCACTTGGTCTCTGTGGGGAGAAGACCCTGGAGTTGGAAGCTTTCCTGGTGTGTAGATGAAGTGCCTTTGGGAATGCTGGGGTGTGCTGGGGAAGCCCCGGCCCAGGGTGAGGACCACCGCCCCCTCCAGCTGCTCTGCCACTGCCACCTCACTCTGGGCATGCTCCTCACTCTCCTGGGCTGGCTGCTTCTGTGGCCAGTTCTGCGAGTGGATGAACGTTTGATTCCTCACTGGGGACCTTTTGTGGGAGGTGCTGGGAGGGCACCGGGACGTCAGAGTGAGCGACGCGTCAGGGTTCCCTGGGCTTTCAAACCTCCTTAGCTTCTGGGATGGAATACATGCGTTTGGCGCCGTCCTGGAGAGATGCAAGGCCCTTCTTGCTGGCCCTCGTGAGTGCTGCTGCTGCCGGCAAGGCTTCACTTGAGGATGGTCACCTGGCCACAGGTGTCTGTCTTTCTGGACTTTAAAAATACTTTTTATTGGCTGGGCACAGTGGCTCACGCCTGTAATCCCAGCACTTTGGGAGGCTGAGGCGGGTGGATCATGAGGTCAGGAGATCGAGACCATCCTGGCTAACACGGTGAAACCCCGTCTCTACTAAAAATACAAAAAATTAGCCGGGCGTGGTGGCGGCGCCTGTAGTTCCAGCTTCTTGGGAGGCTGAGGCAGGAGAATGGCGTGAACCCGGGAGGTGGAGCTCGCAGTGAGCCAAGATCGCACCACTGCACTCTAGCCTGGGCGACAGAGCGAGACTCCGTCTCAAAAAAAAAAAAAATTTTTTTTTTATTTAAGTATTTTCAGACCTCCAGCAAAGTTGCAAAAATTCTACAGATAAGTCCTGTGTACCCTTTACTTTTTACCACGTGGCACAATCTCGCCCCCTGCCCGCCCCCATGTATAACTTTTTTTTCTGAGACATGAATGTAAGTTGTAAACATTGTGCCCTTTTATCCCTGAAAACTAATGTTATTTCCTAAAAATTACTGTAATGTCCCTAAAAACAGAAATATTCTCTTAGATAACTGCAGCACAGATATCCCGGTGAGGAAGCGTACCGCAATGCTGCTCTCTCATCTCAGTGTCCCGTTCCGCATTTCCCATGCCCGAGTGTCCTTAGGGCAGAGGACAAATAAAATCTGGTCCTAGAGCCTTGAGCACCTGTGTTGTGTCGCGTTAGTTTCCTTTGATCTGAAGCATTGTCAGCCTCTTTGTCTGTCTGAGCCGTGGCGTTTTGAGTACAGGCCAGGTGTTTCATAGAATGTGTCTGACGGGGGTTTGCCCAGCGGTTCCCAGGATTGGGTGCAGGTCGTGGAGTGATGCAGGGGACTGACAAGTGTCCTTAGGAATTGAATTTTGGTGGCTTTTTGTCCTGCTCTGCTGCTGGAGTCTGCAGAGCCCTCCATCTTAAAGTTACTGCTCCCCAGATTGCAAGCGAGACCCTAAGGTGTTGCAGGTACCGCCCATCACATCCCACCGGGCTTCAGCATCTGCCGTGACCCACGCCCAGCTCATACTGCATGGTGGGTGCCAAATGGTGGTTTTCCAACTCCATCATTTCCTCCTGATATTTCAGTTTCTGCTGTAAGGAGGTGCTTCACTTTCGTGTCCATCCACACAGTTATCTGTCCATTTACTCTTAAAGAAAAAAAAAAACTTTTTAAAAAATAGAGATGAGGGTCTTGCTGTGTTGCCCAGGCTGGTCTTGAACTCTTGGGCTCAGGCAATCCTTCTGCCTTGGCCTCCCAAAGTGCTAGGATTACAGGCGTGAGCCATCACCCCCGGCCTATTTATTTTTAAGTACTGACTTGTGGACTCTTATTTGAGTCTCTGAACTATAATCCATTCCTATCCTTATTTATTTTGCTGCTCAAATTGTTCTAAGTTTGTCCAGTGGGGTCCCCCTAGGCTGGTTCTGAGTCCTGGGGTGACGCCCACCTCTTCATGAAGACCTTCCCAATTCACTGGATGGTCTGCTTACCTGCCTTGTCCCTTCCCAGTGCCGGAATCGGCTTTCTCCAGGGACCCCTGGTTCTTTTCATTGGAAGTTAGAAAACAAAATCAGTCGTTATCTGCTGCCCTCCCCGTCAACTGTTTTGCTATTTGACTTAATTTTATTTATTTGAAACAGTTAAACTTGTTGTTTTGCAAAACTATGGAGTAATGCTCACGTATGTTAGGACATACAAGTAATGTCTGAAGTGTTGTTAAAGTGTCGCGATTTTCTTTTCCTATTTTAGCTTTATTATATCATCATCTTTTAAAAAGAGCTTTCTAAAAACGAAGTACCCAGTGTGTTTAGCAGGCCCCAGTTTACCCTTCCACAGCCCTCTTCCTCCACCACCCCTTCCTTATCCGTAACCTGGAAGTGGGTAGTCCATCAGCAAGTTAGCCGAGGACAGTGTGTAAAACGGCCTCGAGCCACGGAGGAGAAGTGCGCGGCAGTTAGCTGCCTGCTTTGATCCAGTGGTTAAGATACTCAGCCTCAGCTGCCTCCGTGCGTTGTCACCCCAGGGCTTCCGGAGTGGGCATGAAGGTACAGTTTCTGTGCTAGAACGTGCTTCCCAGAGAGGAGCATGGCACGCACAGCTGCCTTGTCTTGTGGTGGCCGTCAGTGCACCTTTCTACATTGCTGGGAAGACAGGAGTGCGGATGGAGGAGTCCCCTGTCAAGTGTCCGGGGGCCGGGGGTGCAGAGTCTACTTATCGGGATGGCAGAGAGAGACAAAGGCCTTTTACAACAGTGTCCATACAGATCAGGAATCTGGGTAGGTTCTGTCCTGTTGTCACAGGATCCCTTGAGTGTCACTTTGCCAGCCGTAAACCTCTGTGGCCAGCGGCGCCTCTGCTTGAGTTCCACTCGCACCTGCTGGGCTCATTCTGCCCACTCGGCCCAGCAGGCTGTACTCGGCTCATGCTACCGGCCCAGGTGCCACACCTTCTGAGGGCAAGCCGGGAGTGGAGCAGCGAGGTGTGTGTTGGTGAGCAAGCGTGGCGTGGGGTCACTGTGCACAGCCAGGCTCGCTTGGCTGCTGTGGCGGGGCGGGCGGCTCCAGGCGCTGGCTCCGTGCAGAGCTTTGGCTGGATGAGGCGTACCGCAAGCGGTTCACGCTGCAGGCGCTGGCGTCCGGATGAGGGGAACACGGTGCCGCCCCGAAACTTGGAGTCACCAGCAACTGCGGAGCCCCAAGGGGATGGGCTGGGAGAGTGTTCTGTGGCTCTGTCGCTCTCGCCACCCACAGTACCGGCTGGGGTGCGTTTTCAGCTCGTCCAGCTCTGCCGCTTTCGCCCTGGCCTGCAGCTCCCAGGAGGGCCTGGCTGCACCGCTGCTTGCCACCACACAAGCGGAGGGCGGGAGGGCTGTAGTGTTACCGCTCTGGCTTGAGGAATCCCAAGGTTTGGGTCCCCAGAGGGATCGCCGCTCTTCACTCCCGGTTCCGCGAACGGGGGCGAGTCACGGCCGGCAGCCCAGCGAGCCGGCCAGGAACATGCTACGGCCCTTTCTGCACCCGCTGTTGGGTGGGGCCTGAGTTCTTGTCCTGTGTCCGTGGACACCTGGGGGGGGGGAGCAAGGTGGAGAAGAGTTTTATTGAGCAACAGAACCGCGCTCAGCGGAGAGGAGCCCCACAGTCAGTAGCTGCTAGCCGCAGGCGGGCGGTCCTGCTGTGTGACCGCGTCGGGGTCTGTGTGGGCCCGGAACGGAGGAAGTGCCTGCTCATTGGCCCAGGCCTGGGCCTGGAAAAGACACCATCTGATTGGCTAAAAGGCCTGCCCGGAATGGAGGAAGTGCCTGCTCATTGGCCCAGGTGTGGGAAAGACACCATCTGATTGGCTAAAAGGCCTCAAGGACGTTCTCACTCCGGGTTGTGGATTCTGTCGGGAACTGGCAGCCCAGTCCCAGTCTCTAGGCTTCAGGCTGCCTTTGGCTTGAAGGTCGGGTTTCACCGGGGACCTGCTCCCGTCTGCCTCAGAATCTGTCTGCCGTTACCACTTTTATTTCTTCACCTCTCACTCCATTGCCTGCCATTCCTTGTTGCCTCCCTGTGGGAGGGGTGTTGGAGCCAGGTTATCAAAGAAAGGCTGAGATTCCTGTCATGTCTTTCTGTTAATTTTTAATTCCTGTGGTGATGATCACGGACGGTTCTGCGCGCTCCCTCCTGCTGCCCCGTTAAGTTTACCACAGGCAGGAAAGAAGAGCAGAGTCACATGTCGGTTTCAACGTGCGTTGTACCGCTGACGCCATAGCAGAGCCCGTGCGTGTAGCTCCTTCCCGTGGGCAGCCGTAATTCTTAGTTTTAGATGGAGGGTGGCTGGGACTCTGTCCGACCTGTTCTGCACCCTCCACTCTGCAGTATCGGAAATGAAAGATCTGTGCTGTGCCAGAAGGTTGGCAGCATGCGTTTGTGTGACAGCCCCCGGCTGGGGATGGCTGTGCTGACTCGGGATCTCAGGCACCCAGCGTTGTTTTAGGCGAGCATTCGTTCTTTTTAGAGTGGACTGGCATCTTTGTTAGCAGCTTGTTCTGTATCTCTCCAAGGTGTAGCGGTTCACGGTTAAAAAACGACCCTCACAGCACCAAAAGCTGATTTCAGAGGATTCTAGAAAGATAGTGGGGCAGGAAGACCCGGAATTCACCTTCTCACCTAGACAGCAGTTCCCCTGGCAGAGTCTGGCTGATGGAACTATTGGGAACTCTGGAGTCTACTGAAGGTTTGCAGCTTCTAGGCGGGAGGCTGGGACGTGAATTTCCGTCGGTTTCAGCTCTGCTGCCCACTCCCTTCCTCAGCCCTGTGGTGCAGGGTGTGCGGTGTTCCTGGAACAGTGTGCGTGCAGCTTGTGGGAGCCAGGGCGGGCGAACAGGACCTTGTCCCCAGGTGCATACAGAGAGGCCCTCTCATCCGGTTGCAAGCCTTTCTTCCGTGAGATGTCCGAGAAATCTAAAGGGCCAGTGCTCTTTTTATCTCCCCACTTCGTTTTCATTGTTTTCTCCTTTTGGGAGCCAGACATTAAAGACCAGGATATTCAGAAGCAACTGTGTATATGGGGTAAATTACAAAGTGACTGCGTGTGCCCAGGGAAAGGCACAGGCTAAGGAAAGACATGAGAAAACCTTAAGTTTAAATCTCTGGCTCACTCTCCTCACAGAGACAGCCTGCAACTATAAAAAATGACAACAACAAAAACACCCCCAAACCAGTAACAGCAACAAAATAGTAAACGCTGGAAAAGGAGGAGAATCTGCTTTTCAGAGTTTCTACATTATTGGATTCAAATGTCCAGTTTTCAACATAGAATTACAAGGCATACAAAGAAACAGGAAGGTATGGCCCAATCAGATGAAAAAAATAAGTCAACAGAAACTGTTCCCAGAAAACATCTGATGCCAGAACTACCAGACAGAGACTTGAAAATAACCATTTTAAATATGCTCAGAAACTAAAGGAAGTTGTGAAGAGAGTCAAGAAAATGATGTATGATCAAAATGGAAATACCAATAAAGAGCTAGAAAACCTAAAAAGGAACCAAAAGAAATTCTGGAGCTAAAAAGTATAATAAGTGAAATGAAAAATTCACTAAAGGAAATCAAAGGCAGATCTGAACAGACAGAAGAAAGAGAGAGCAAACTTGAAGACAGGACAGTAAAAATCATCAAGTCTGAGAAGCAGACAAAAAGGCCGAAGGAAAGTGAGCAGAGCCAAGGGGCCTGTGGGCATCATCAAGAGGACCAAATAGGGATTGTGGGAGTACAGAGAGAAGAGAGTAAGAAAAGGCTGGAGAGAGTATCTGACGAAACCCATGAATATGAACACCCAGGGGGCTTGGTGAAGTCCAGTAAGATGAGCTCAAAGAGACCCGCACTAGACACATTATACTTGAGACACTTCTGTGGAAAGACAAAGAGACTCTTGAGTATATCATTGGTATATTAGGAGTGATAAAAGAAAAAAAATCTTTCAACCAAGTATCCATAGCCACGGAAACTGTCCTTTAAGAGTGCAGGAGAAATTAAGATATTCTCAGATAAACAAAACCTGAGGGAATTTCTTACCACCTGACCTGGACCTGCAAAGAAATACTTAAAGGAGGCTAGCAGGTTGAAAAGAAAGGACACTAGACAGTAACTTGAAGCCATATGAGAAGTAAAGACATGGGCAGTTTTGGCCGGGCGTGGTGGCTCAAGCCTGTAATCCCAGCACTTTGGGAGGCCGAGATGGGCGGATCACGAGGTCAGGAGATCGAGACCATCCTGGCTAACATGGTGAAACCCCGTCTCTACTAAAATAATATAAAAAACTAGCCGGGCGAGGTGGCGGGCGCCTGTAGTCCCACCTACTAGGGAGGCTGAGGCAAGAGAATGGCGTAAACCCGGGAGGCGGAGCTTGCAGTGAGCTGAGGTCCGGCTACTGCACTTCAGCCTGGGCAGCAGAGCGAGACCCCGTCTCAAAAAAAAGAAAAAAAGACATGGGCAGTTTTAAAAGCTAGTATTGTAACAATGGTTTTTGTTTTCTATAAGATGTAAGAGACGAATACGTTTAAAAAATTAGTCTGCAAGCTAGTATCATTGCAACTTTGGTTTGTAACTCCACTTTTTTCCTACGTAACTTAAGAGACTAATGCATTTAAACGAATTGTTTATGTTTCGGGGCACAGCATGAATAAAGATGTCGTTTTGTGACATCAGCAAATGAAAGGGGTGGGAACAGATACGTAAAGGAGCAGAGTTTTTCTGTGTTACTGAAGTTAAGCTGATATAAATTTAAATTAGAATGTTATAACTTTAGGATGTTAAATGTAATCCCCATGGTAACCACAAAGAGAATAGCTACAGAGCATACACAAAAGGAAACGAGAAAAGAATTTAAACATTCCACTATAAAAAATCAGCTAAATATAAAAGAAGACAGTAGTGCAAGAAATGAGGGATGAAAAAAGCTGTAAGGCATGTAGGAAACAGAGCAAAATGACAGAAGTAAATCCTCAGCAGTAGTTGCTTTAAATGTAAATAGATGACGCTTTCTAATCAAAAGACAAAGATGGGCAGTGCTGTGGTTTGGATGTGGTTTGTCCACACCAAAGCTCCGGTTGAAATTAGTGTTGTGAGGTGGGGCCTCCCTGGGGGTGACTGGTCATGTGCATGGACTCCTCATGAGTAGATCAGTGCCCTCCCTCCAGGTGAGTGACTTCTCGCTCTCGCGGAGAGATTAGCTGCCTTGAGGTGGGTTGTTTGAAAGAATCTGGCTTCCTTGGTTTCTCTGTCTCTTCCTCCTTCTCTCACCATGTAATCTCTTGCACATGCCTGCTCCCTTTCCAATTTCCACCGTGAGCCAGAGCGTGAAGCCCCCACCAGGTGTAGCTGCTCAATATTGAACTTTCCCGCCACCAGACTCAGGAAACAAATCTCTTTATCTTTTATGGCAACACTAAATGGATGAAGGCAGACGCATTAAGAAAAAACAACACATGATCCTACTACATGCTGTCTGTAAGAGACTTACTTTAGATCCAAAGACACAAATAGATTGAAAATGAAAGGATGAAAAAAGATATTCCATGCAAACAGTAACCAAAGAGAGCAAGGTGGCTATTCTAGTATCAGACAAAATAGGTTTTTAAATAAAAAAAGGTTACAAGAGGTAAAGGAGGACAATATATATTAATAAAAGTTTCAGTACAATAAGAAGGTATAACAATTACATGTGTAAACATTTACATACCCAACGAATGATAGACCATCAAGATACAAGAAGTAAAACCGATAGAACTGAAGGGAGACTTAGACAATTCTACAGTAGTAGTTGGAGACCTCAGGTTCCACTTATCAATAATGGATAGAATAATCGTATAGCATATAAGAAAGGAGATGGAGGACTTAACAGCATAAGCCAACTAGATTTAATGGACATACAGAATACTCTGCCCAACAGCAGCATGTACATTCTTCTCAAGTGCACCTGGGACACTTTCTAGGATAGACCATATATGTTAGGCCACAAATTAAGTCTCATTGTTGATTTTAAAATACAGAGGTTTGGGCCGGGCGCGGTGGCTCACGCCTGTAATCCCAGCACTTTGGGAGGCTGACGCGGGTGGATCACTTGAGGTCAGGAGTTCGAGACCAGCCTGACCCAACATGGTGAAACCCCGTCTCTACTAAAAATACAAAAATTATCTGGGTGTGGTGGCACGTGCCTGTAATCCCAGATACTTGGGAGGCCGAGGCAGAAGAATCACTTGAACCTGGGAAGTGGAGGTTGCAGTGAGCCAAGATCACACCACTGCACTCCAGCCTGGGCGACAGAGTGAGCCTCTGTCTCAAAAAAAAAAAAAAAACAAACCAGAAAAACTATATAGAGATTTGGCTGGGTGCAGTGGCTCAAGCCTATCATCCCAGCACTTTGAGAGGCTGAGGTGAGTGGGTCGCTTGAGCTCAGGAGTTCCAGAGCAGCCTGGACAAATAACTAAACCCTGTCTCTACAAAAATACAAAAATGAGCCAGGCATGGTGGCGAGTGCCTGTGGTCCCAGCTACTCCAGAGGCTGAGGTGGCAGGATTGCTGGAGCCCAGAAGGTCGAGGCTGCAGTGAGCCATGATTGTATCACTGTACTTTAGCCTGGGCAACAGAGTGAGACACTGTCTTAAAAAATAATATGTGTATATATGGAAAAAGAGAGAGAGATTCAAAACTTACTAGAAAGCTATAGCACTCAGAACAGTGTTATTCTGGCATAAAGATAGACGTATAGGCCAGTGGACTAGAACAGAGAGCACAGAAATAAACCTTTGTGTTACATGATCAGTTGATTTTTGACAAGAGTGCCAAGACCATTCAACGGGGGAAAGGACAGCTTTCCAACAAATAGTGCTGTGAAAATGGGATATCCACATACAGAAGAGTGATACTGGACCCTTACCTCACACCATATGCAGAAGTTAGCCTAAGACAGGTCCAGGACCCAAAGGTAAGACCTAAACTGTAAAATTCTTAGAAGAAAACATAAGACAAAGGCTCCATAACATTGGACCTGGCAGTGATTTTTAGACGTGACACCAAAAGTGCAGGCAACAAAAAAAAAAGGAGACACACTAGGTTTGATGAGACTTGGTATCTTTTGATGCACCAAGCTTTCTATCTCCTTGTTTTCCTGTTTCCCTGCTTCTTACTGCTGCACTTTGCCTGTTGTAAAGAAAAGACACTGTCAACAGAATAAAAAGACACCTATGGAGTAGGAGAAAATATCTGTAAATCCTATGTCTGATGAGAAATTACTACTAAAAATATACCAAAAAATCCTGCAACTCAAGAACAAAAACAACTTGATTAAAAAATCGGCAAAGGAGGCCGGGTCTAGTGGCTTGCGCCTGTAATCCCAGCACTTTGGGAGGCCGAGGCAGGCGGATCACCTGAGGTCAGGAGTTCCAGACCAGCCGGGCCAATACAGTGAAACCCCGTCTCTACTACAAATACAAAAGTTAGCCAGGCATAGTGGTGCATGCCTGTTGTCCCAGCTACTTGGGAGGCTGAGGCAGGAGAATCGCTTGAACCCGGGCGGTAGTGGTTGCAGTGAGCCAAGATCAAACCACTGCACTCCAGCCTGGGTGACAGAGTGAGACTGTCTCAAAAAAAGATGCACAAATGGCCAGTAAGCACATAAAAAGATGTTCAGCGCCACTAATCATAAGGTAAATGTAAATCAAAACCACAGTGAGATACCACCGTACACCTATTGAGGATAGCTACTATCAAAACAGAAAATAACACGTATCAGTGAGGATGGGGAGAAATGGGAACCCTTGTGCACTGCTGATAGGAATGTGGAATGGTGCGGCCGCTGCGAAAAACTCAAAAAATTAAGTATGGAACTACCATGTGATCCAGCAATTCCACTACTGGGCATGTGCCCCAGAAGCACTGAAAGCAGGGTCTTGAAGAGATGTTTGTAGACCCACGTTGACAGCAGCATCAACCACAGCAGCCAAAAGGGGGAGCCACCCAAGGGCCAGTTGTCGGGCGAATGGATCAGCAAAGGGTCGTGTGCAAAACGCAGTGACGTGTGACTCAGCCTGAGAAGCGGCGAAGCTGGGGCCTGCGCTGCAGCGTGGATGAGCCTCGGCGACACTGTGCCGAATGAAATAAGTCAGCCACAAAAGGACAAACGTTGTACGATCCCACTTCCACGAGGTCCCTAGAGTCGTCAGACTGAT
The DNA here is from genome assembly GCF_003255815.1 of Theropithecus gelada. NCBI lineage: Eukaryota > Metazoa > Chordata > Mammalia > Primates > Cercopithecidae > Theropithecus > Theropithecus gelada. Next base: position 465,454 of record NC_037683.1, on the reverse strand, counting down.
GGGCACAGAAAGAGTAGAAGGGGCTGGAGGCTGGGGCTGGAGGAAGGGAATGGAGAGTTAGGGCTTAATGGGAACAGAGCTTCAGTTTGACAAGATGGAAAGAGTTGTGGAGGTGGATAGTGGTGATGGTGGCACAACATTCTGAATGTATTTGATGCCACTGAACTGTGCACTTAAGGATGATCAAGATGGTAAATTTTGTGGTGTGTGTATTTTACTAGTAAAAAAAAACAAACAAAAAACAGAAAAAGTAAACTTAGGTCATAAAGCAGTTTGAGTGTCCACACTTGGTAGAAGCTGCAGGTCCCTGCTGGGCTCATTGTCCACACTTGGGTAGAAGCTGCAGAAGTTGCAGTGCTTCCCTTGCGTTTTTTTGCCGGTGACCACAGTCCATGCCCAGAGTGGAGGCTCTGCCTTTTGCTTTGTGAGCTTGGAGCGTTTGTGCCTTCTGCATAGGTGGGTGGGAACAGTGCCAAATACTGAGCCTGAATGGGCCTGGGGTCTCTATGTGGACTTGTTGGGCAGGGAGGAAGGAGGACGGTGGCTCTGATGGCAGGGAACAGTTCAATGGGTGCTGCTGTCCAGGCATGAGGCCTGGGCATAGAGCTGGGCCCTGCTCTGTGTGACCTGAGGGCAGAAACCCTTCTGAGTGAGAGTTGTGGTGACCACGCAGGCTGCTGTGTTTCCCGTGCACTTGCTTTTTCCTCACATCTCCACCGTCCCATCCGCCTTGTCTGCCCTCTGGAGCCTGTCGCCTTTCTTCCTTATCCACACCTCTTCTACCCAGCAGCCCAACCTTTCTGCAGACAGCTGGGCAGTGCCCACCCCCACCCCACACCCACTTCCACTCCTGCCACTGTTTTTCCTGGAACTGTCTGTTCCACACTGTCCTATGCCTGGGCCTCCCAGAGTGTCCTGTGAGATGCCAGTTAGTGTGAGTCTTTACTCGGAGTCCTGAAGTGCCCCCCTCCCCCTTTCTTGATGTTCTCCACCGGGATTCTTCTCTGCCAGATCCCATCTGCAGGGAACTGGCCCCACTTCTTTGAGGTCTGGAGTGCAAATCCTCCTTCCTTCCTGCCAGCCATCCTGTAGTTTTCTTTCTCTTGGCCCCTGATCACGCTGAATCCCAGCCGTCTGGCTCAGGGCCAGACCCTCTCCCTGGACACAGCTGGAGGCCCCCGTGCAGCACTGAAGCGGCCCCTTTTCACACTTCAGCCACGTGCTCAGACACTTTCAGGTCCTTCATAGGTTCTACGTTTCTGAAAGTCATCCATAGACGTTTCTCTACTATTTAATGTGTAGCAAATTTTATACTTAACGTCTGTTTCACACATACAAGCTGTCACCCAGTAAGAAGAGGCCCTTAGACACCATTCTTCACTTGTTTGCAGCAGGCAGACTTCCTGACATGATTTATTTTATTTTATTTTATTTATTTTTTTGAGATGGAGTCTCTCTCTATGGCCCAGGCTGGAGTGCAGTGGTGCGATCTCGGCTCACTGCCACCTCCGCCTCCCAGGTTTAAGCGATTCTCCTGCCTCAGCCTCCTCAGTAGCTGGGATTACAGGCACCCGCCACCACCATGCCTGGCTAATTTTGTATTTTTAGTAGAGACGGGGTTTCACCATGTTGGCCAGGCTGGTATTGAGCTTCTGACCTCAAGTGATCACCCACCTCGGCCTCCCAAAGTGCTGGGATGACAGGTGTGAGCCATTGCATCTGGCCCCAACATGATTCTTGGTTTTTTTAGACGGAGTCTTGCTCTTCTTGCTCTGTCACCCAGGCTGGAGTGCAGTGGCGTGATCTTGGCTCACTGCAAGCTCCGCCTTCTGGGTTCACGCCATTCTCCTGCCTCAGCCTCCCGAGTAGCTGGGACTACAGGTGCCCACCACCACGCCCGGGTAATTTTTTGTACCTTTAGTAGAGACGGGGTTTCACTGTGATAGCCAGGATGGTCTCGACCTCCTGACCTCGTGATTCACTCGCCTCAGCCTCCCAAAGTTCTGGGATTACAGGCATGAGCCATTGCACCCGGCTGACATGATTCTTAAGCACATGAAATGCAGGGTTATCTCCTTTGTCCTCTCTCAGCAGTTCAGTACAGGAGTCAGCAAACTGTTTCCAGGGGACAGGTAGCAAATGTCAGTGCTTTTGTGGGCCACACTGTTCCTGTCCCAGCTGGTCATGGTGGTGTCACATTGAAGCAGATGCAGACAGTATGTAGACAGTGGGCATGGGTGTGCACCAATAAAGCTTTATTTATAAGCAGGTGTCGTGTCCAATTTGTGTTATTAATAACCATGGGTTACTGAGATGAAATAAGGAAAAGAATCTAGTGAGAAAGTACATGTAGTCACCCTTGGGTATAGGAAGAGATTGGCTCTGGGACCCCGTCCCCGTACCAAAATCCAAGCATGCTGCAATCCTGCAGTCAGCCCTGCAGAACCTGTGTGATATGAAACGTTGGCCCTCTGTGTTCAGGGGTTTTGCATCTTGCAAACATTGTATTTTCAACCTGTTTGGTTGGAAAAAAAATCTGCTTGTAAGTGGACCTATGTGATTAAAATCTATGTTCAAAAGTCAGCTGTATATATATTTAAAGCTGAGAGACTTAAAAATTATCTGATTAAATCCATGCCTCCTTCATCCCCCCACAAAATATCTATTCAAAATACGAAGATGATTATGATGGTGAGTCTAGGATTCTCAGGGCTGCCAAGGGATTTCTGTGGTTTGAGCACAGCCGTGCTGGCCCATCAGCCTGTTCCAGTGTGGACAGAGCCAAGTGTCTGCATGCTGGCTGTGTGCTCAGAGCCTGACCCCCAGGAACATACTGCAGATGCCTGGGGTGAGCATTTCCCAGTGTCCATGGCCCCAGGCACCTCCTCACTCCAGAGCAGATCTCCCAGGCCCCGTGGCATCTGTGGGTGGTGCTGTCACAGGACCCACCCGCTTTGGATGGCTCTCACTCTTTCACGTTCCTCCAGCTGTTGCTTCTGCGTTTTGTAGAACCAAATTGTGTGTGTGTGTGTGTGCGCGTGTGTGTGTGGTGTGTAAGAAAAGGGGGTCTCACTGTGTTTCCCAGGTTGGGCTTGAACTCCTGGGATCAAGCTGTCCCTCCCTCCCACTCAAGCCTCCACAGTAGCTCCCTCTTCAGGTGTGAGCTGCTGTGCCCAGCTTTAAACAGAATGGCTTTTCCCCAGCCCTTTAGGAGAGTTTCTTTCATGTGAAAGCAGCAGCGTTTAGATCTGTTTTTTCTTTAAATCCTGGAACTTAAAAAAAGTCGTAGAGTCTGATTATATAAAACCAATGGAACCTAGAACTGCTTTGTTCAGAATGAGGTTGGGAGCCCCCAGGCGCCTTCCTTGCTGCCGCTCTTGTTTGGAAACCACTGCTCCAGCCCCTGGACATTTGCTCGCCCCTCTCACCCTCTTGTCTTTTAATAGAGAGCTGGACAGTAGCTCCAGGGACTGCCTTTCCCCTCAGTCACTGGACTGCAGCGCGAGGAGGATGGTGTTGGGGTGTTGGGCTGCAGAGTCACAGGGGTGGACCTGGTGCGGAGCTTGTGTCCTAGGAAGAGTGGCCTGGCCTGGCCCCTGTGCTGGGGAGGGAGGCCGGGCTCTGCCTGCTCCACACCGTGTCCTTCTGCTGCACATGCTGTTCACGTTGGTGTTTTGCGAAGTGAGAGGACTTCTCAAGGGTAGTCACTCCATGTTCAAAGCCAAGGGGACTGGGAGGAGGAGTTGCTTCAGAGCCCTGCTACTGACGGTTTGTGACTTTCCTGCCTCCAAGGTGGGGTGGTCAAGTTTGCTCCGTGTTTTATTGTGAGGGGAACAGATGAACAGATGATCTGGGACGTGTTTCTGATTCTCTGTGAATTGATCGCGAGTGAAGGATGCCTGTCACTGTGCTGATGGCCGGCGGGCAGTGTGCCTGTTGTGATGGGGTTTGCTGGTGATTTTGGTGATCAAGTTTTGTAAACTGTCTCCTACCTTTGAAAAACATTTGAATGGTGTTTCTTTTCCTTTCTTGTCCCCTTTTGACTTTTTTTTTTTTTTAGCTTGCTTGCCTTTTGTTTTAGCAGCTGCAGTATCTCGGAAGAAAAAACGAAGAATGGGAACCTATAGCCTGGTTCCTAAGAAAAAGACCAAAGTATTAAAACAGAGGACAGTGATTGAGATGTTTAAGAGCATAACTCATTCCACTGTGGGTTCCAAGGTAAGAGACACATTTGAGTGAGTGCCACGTGTGTGTGGAAATGCGTTTCTGTGTTCGGGGCCTGGTTATCAGTCATTAGGTGACCTCAGTCCCCGGGAAGGGGCCAGTGCCATGAAGCTCCTCTGCCATAGGGGCAGAGTGTTCGTGTCCAAGATTGTTGTGGGAGACTCCACCCTGTCCTCCCGGCCCTCCTCACCACAGCCCGCCAGTCTGCCGGGCTCTTCTCCAGGTGGCAGGGGCACCTCCTCATGCATCCCCGCCTCCCCACAGGCCCTTGCACCTCCCAGTCACCCAAGACCCCTCAGTGAAAGCGAGTTTGTTCATGATGCGCACCGCTCCTGCCTTGGGGTGTACACCTGCCCGTGTTCTAGGGGGAGAAGGACCTGGGCGCCAGCAGCCTGCACGTGAATGGGGAGAGCTTGGAGATGGACTCAGACGAGGACGACTCAGAGGAGCTCGAGGAGGACGACGGCCACGGCGCAGAGCAGGCGGCTGCGTTCCCCACGGAGGACAGCAGGACTTCCAAGGAGAGCATGTCGGAGGCTGACCGCGCCCAGAAGGTAGGTGTTGCTGTCTCGGGAGACAGCATGAGGGAGGATTATCACAAAGTTGACCGTGGTTCTGAGAATTAGTGGTCTGGTCACTTCTAGACCCTAATAAAATCCCCTATTTGCAATTGGCTTAGATTTTTGTATTTTATTTTTCTTGATTTATTAGATTATTTTCATTCAAGAAGTGTTTGTGTATATCATTCATTGAAGTAAACCTCTTTTTTTTTTTTTCCTTTTTTTTTTTTTTTTTTTTTTTTTTTTATTGGGTTTTTTTTTTTCCCAAGGTGTTTTGGTGATGCATTCATTGAGGTAACCCCTTTTTTTTTTTTTTCCTGTGTTTTCTTTCTTTCTTTTTTTTTGAGATAGGGTCTTGCTTTCACCCAGGCTGCAGTGCAGTGGCATGATCATAGCTCACAGCGCTCAACCTGCTGGGCTCAAGTGATCCTCCCAACCCAGTCTCCCGAGCAGCCAGGACGACAGGCTGACGCCACCGTGCCTGGCTAATTTTTAAATTTTTTTGTGGAGAGAGGGACTCGCTTTGCTGCCCAGGCTGGTGTTGAACTCCTTTGCTCAAGTGATCCTCGCGCCTCAGTCTCCCAGTGTTGGGAATACAGCCATGAGCCACAGCGCCCGGCCTCTTGAACTTGTTCTGGGCTCTAGATTGACAGGAATGATAATGCTGACGGTTTGAAGTGCTGAGTGGCGGCTTGCTGTGTGCTCGTTTGTGGTTGACTCTGCGTGGCCTGCCACCTGGCACTGTGGACGCCACACATGGGCCCGGCGTGCCCTCTTCACAGACAGCCTCATCCCGTGTCCACCCAAGGACAAGCACCAGCACGGGCCGAGCCCCCAACCTCGTCGCAGCCGTGCTCTTGCCCCTGGCCAGGCATGGGCACCTGGGCCATTGTCTCAGGGAAACCGAGGAAGGTCTTAGACATAGTTTCGGAGTTAAATTCATGCTTTTTCAGTTCTGAGGGGGTCAGGTAGGAGTGACGCATTCCATAAGAGTGAAGAGTGGAAAATTGAGAGTCAAGCTGATGTACGTATCAGTGGTTTTATTGTTCAGGTGTGTCCAGCCATCTTCATTTAGACGCAATCTTGTATCTAATAAATTATTGTAAAACTAATAGTAGGAATGGCAATCCAGGTGAATTCATCCAAATACTGACTTATTTGAACATGCATAATTTTAGTGGTTAGCTTTATCCACTTTCAGTCAGCTTCGTGTGCTATGAGTGTACCCTTGAATGTATACAAAGCATTTTCTGTCATTTGTCAGAGTTTTGGGGATGTGCTTTCTTCCTTTTGCTTCTGTTTCAAAGTCTGTTGTACATTTTTACCAGGTTTTAGGGCAAATCTTTAAATGTTGCTCCCAGCTCTTAGCTTGATTATTTAAAAATTAGTGGGAAATGTCACCATTAGATATTTAAAGAGGATTTAAACATTTTTTATTTTAAGATAATTATTATTTTTTTCTCATTTTATATGAGGAAGCATAAGGAAGAAAATAAACAGCATCATGACTCCATGGTCCTGGTGGCTCGGGCACGCTTTGAAACAGTCACTACAGCAACTTCCTTAGACGTGCCCAGCACAGCCTCGCCCTCCCCAGAGGACGGGCAGCCCTGGCTGCACCGGGGGGAGCAGCGGCGACTCCCGTTAAGCTCCTGCCCCAGCAGCTGCCACGGGCTCTGCACACACGTGTCTGTCGCTCCAGTGCACTGTCTGTTCAGCTGTGTTACGCTCTTTTCTGTCAAGTTACAAGCGGTGCTTCAGGGGCGTTCAGTGTCGCAGTTTTGCTGAGTGTGCTCCTGGCTGGTAAGTGCTGTCTGCATTTACAGTGTAGCACTTCACTGTAACCAGGCCAGCTCTGAGTGTACCCTCCCGCCTGCGGAGACCTGAGCGGGCTGGTTTCCTCACCCTCCCCAGCAGGGCTGCCTGCTTGGAGTCCAGCAGCTCTTCACTGCTGAGTCAGGCCTGGGGCTGAGCAGCCACCGTGTTTGTTCCTCTGTACGCTGCTTGCTCAGTAGCCCCTGCTCATTCTTCTCCTGGATTGTGCATCTTTTGAATGTAGTCTGATGATCTTTTTGTCAAGGAAGAGTTGATCTGTTGGCTCCAGTATGAGCTGCGGCTTTTTCCCCAGGTGGATTTTGGGTTTTTTGTTTTATTTTTTGTTTTTTGGGGACAGGTCTCACTCTGTTGCCCAGGTTGGAGCGCAGTGGCGTGATCACAGCACAGTGCACCTTGAACTCCTGGGCTGAGGGGATCCTCCTGCCTCAGCTTTCTAAGTAGCTGGGGCTACAGGCACCTGCCACCATGTCCAGCTGATGTTTTTTTATTTTTTGTAGAGACAGGATCCCACTGTGTTGCCCAGGCTGGTTGAACTCCTGGGCCTAAGTGAACCTTCCACCTCAGCTTGCAAAAGTGTTGGGATTACAGGCGTGAGCCACCACACCCAGCTGATTTTATCTTTTGACCTTGTCTATAGTGTCAGAACTCTCAGGTACTAGCCAATTTCTTTATGATTTCTGGGTTCTGGGTTCTAATTATGATAAACCTTTCTCATTGGTGATTTTGAATAAATTGATGTATGCTATCTTCAAATACTTCTTTTATTTCATTCTTGTATATCAATAGTTGATTCATATAGAATTAAAATATCAGGTAGAACTGCTCAGAATGGGTGAAGTTTATGACATATTAATTATATCTCAATAAATCTTTTAAAAGAAAATGTGAGGTAAGGGTCCCAGGGCTTCCCTCAAAATGCTTAGGTTTCAGCTTCACTTACTGACTGACATGTCTTCCCTTCTCATTTACAACACCATGTTTATCATGTACCACATGGCATATTAATTTGAGTCTATTTCTAGATTCTTTCTATTGAGGTTCTCATCTTCTAGAGGAACTGGACACTGAATAGGTATTTGTCATAAAGTAAAACATTAAATGACTGTCAAGGCAAGAAAAGAATCAAGAAACAAAAGCAGAGCCAAGAAGAAAATGTGGTCAGTGTAAAACAGAACAAGATGGCAGGAGCAGCCTTAACTAGATGGGCACTGGCAATCGACGTGATCGTTTTGTTACATAAGTGGCTCCAGAGAACAGAGAAGGACAGGAAAAGTACGCTAGCCCATTCTGAGGTAAAATATAGGCTCAACTCACCTCAATCCTAAATACAGAAGTCCCAAATAAATTTTTTTTTTTGAGACGGAGTCAGGCGCTGTCACCCAGGCTGGAGTGCAATGGTGCAATCTCGGCTCACTGCAACCTCTGCCTCCCAGGTTCAAGCAATTCTCCTGCCTCAGCCTCCCAAGTAGCTGGGATTACAGGTGTGAGCCACCACACCCAGGCTAATTTTTGTATTTTAGTAGAGACGGGGTTTCACCATGTTGGCCAGGCTGGTCTTGAACTCCTGACCTCAAGCGATCTACCTGTCTCGGCCTCCCAAAGTGCTGGGATTACAGGCGTGAGCCACCACACCCGGCCTCCTAAATAAAATACTGATCAAATGCAATGACGTATTAAAATAATAATCGTAGGGAAGTGGGGCTTGCCCCATGATGAGAGTGACTCATTATAGAAACAGATGATTTAAAGACCAGGATTTACCAGGTTAACAGAGTAAATGAAAAAACTACAGACTGTATATGTGTTTAAAAGGCATTTTATAAAGTTCAGGCAGCTTTCTGTTTTCTGAATTTGGGGGACTACATTCTAATTGCATGTACGACAGTGGTACAGTTCAGTAATGATGGAAGAATGATGCACCTGTGTGGCCACCACCCAGATCAAAGCTTTGAATTTTGGCAGCACTGCGGAAGCCCACTGACCTCCCATCCCCAAAAGTAACCCCTCTCCTGAGTGCTTACCCTGCAGGATTGTCGTGTTTGATTTCGTTCCTTATATAATGTGCATTCTTTCTTTTTTTTCTTTGAGTGTGGCTTATTTTACTTCACATTGTGTTTGTGGGATTTATTTACATTATTAGTTAATTTTCATTGTTATGGAATAGTAGTTTTCAAAGTGGTCTGAGACCTGTTCAGAGAGTCTGCAGATCAAAACTGTTGTCATACTAATGCTAGGTGTTGGGTGCCTTTTTCACTCTCATTCATGGAATTACATGTGACGGCAGCTTTGCTGCAGTGGCTGACACTGTCCTTGCAGTTTGAACATGTCTCATCTTAAATTTCTACTGCAGTACATGTTAATAGATACTTGTATTAACAAACGCTCTTTATGGTTCTTGGTGCTATTTCAGAGTGTGCGGGGCCTGAGGCCAGGGGTTGACCATACTGGTTCCTCTGTATGGCTGCTCTGTGTCTGTGTCCGTCCCACTGTGGATGGCCCGTGGGTGGTTCCAGTGGGGCCGTTCCAGAGGAGGTTGCCACCATCACCCTCATACAGGTGTTGCCCCAGGTACCCACTGGGAATGGAACCGCCATGCCTTGTGCTGGCCTCCATGGACCCTGCCGTGCGGCTCCCCATGGTGGCCGCTGAGGTTAGCGCCTTCCCCACCACCTCGGAGTGTCCCCTCTGCTATGCCGGCCACATTCGGTGCTGCCACTCCAGCGAGCAGATAGTGGCATTACGTTTTCACTTTAAATTGCATTTTCATGATTTATAAGACGGTTGAATACTTTTTCACATACTCATTTTGCCATTTGGGTGCCTTTTGTGAAGTGCCTGTTCACATCCCAACCATTTACTGGGCCATTTGTCCTTTTCGAAACGTGTTTTGTAGGGGTTCTTTGGCCTGGAAACAAGCCCTTGTTGTGTAGTCGACATGGTACCTTCTTCTGCGTGTGACCTGTCTTTCGACTGAAACAGCTGGTGTCCCGGTGTAGCCATTCTGCTTGGAAGCCGCTTGCAGGGACCTGTTGCCTGACAGCTGGGTGCGGCAGCCATTCTGGGTGCTGGTGAAGGGAGAGCTGGACCCTCTCCCCTCTTAGTTTGAACCCATAAGTGAGCCTCATGTCCAGAGTTGTGTCCTGCTGGGCGGGGGACAGGCAGCTTTTGGTCTGTCCCCAGCAGCCTGGCCTGCACCTGGCTTGCTCTCTTCCTGTTTCACTTGGGTGTCAGCCTTCTCAGTTCACCTGCTTCAGAGTCCAAGTTCTCTGTTTACTTTCTTTATTTTTTTTGAGAAGGGGTCTTGCTCTGTTGTGCAGGCTGGAGTGAGTGCAGTGGCAAATCATAGTTTATTGTAGTCTTCACCTCCTGGGCTCAAATGATCTTCCCACCTCAGCCTCCAAGGTTGCTGGGACCACAGGCGTGCGCCACCATGCCCAGCTAATATTTTTTTAAATTAATTTTTTTGTTGAGACGAGGTCCTCTCAATCGACAGCCTCTCGCTGTGTTGCCCAGGTTAATCTTGAACTTCTGGGCTCACGTGATAACCTGCCGTGGCTTCCCAAAGTGCCGGATTCTCCGTGCGAGCCATGGTGTCCAGCCGCTTTTAAATTCTGATGTCAGCCGTTACCCCTTCCCTTGCTCATCTCCTTGGGTTTTCAGCTTCCGCCTGATTCCTTACAGCTGTCGTGTGCACAGCGATCAAGCAGCCTCTTATAAAGAAGCTCTTGTTCCTTCCTTAAAAGTCGCTTTGCCAGAGTTTTGGAAGGAAGTGGAGTTAACTGTGTTGTTAGTCCGCTTTTAATTGGTGGTTTCGTTGCCCTGTCTTATTTTTAAAATAAGAAAACTATCCAACGAAATGAAAACTCCTGTGAAAGCTGAGTGAAGGCGTCGGAATGCTTACAAAAGGGTTCGAACATTTCAATGGTCAGTCATGAAACCAGGGAGGAGGGGCTGCTGCTTTCACCTGTGACACGAATACAGCAGCATTGACCGTTCCTGCTGATTCTGTAAGAGAAGAACCAGAAAGAAACATTAATATTGTAAAAGACAGGAGAGAAGAGTTTGCTGGGAATATACTCGTCCATCTGGAACATCCAGCAAAATCAGCTCAAAAACTATTACAGCTACTAAGCTGATCTTACATGTGATCAAGACATAAAAACCAGTTATTTTCTTGGATAGCTACAGTAACCAATTAGAAAATGTGGTGTCAGCATTATCAGTAAAATCAGTAATTGTCTAGGGATATTTTAAAAGATTTTCTATGTAGAAAATTTCAAGCTCCGCAAACACACGGAGGACGGTGAAGAGCCTCCGGCATTCGGCCTCGTTCTCCACACGTGAGCTGTCTTGGAGGAGTGGGTATTTCAGTAGGATCTTTAAAAGATAAGGACTCTTTGAAAGACAAACCACAATGTCAGACCTAAAAAGTTAGTTATGATTTCTTAATATCACCAGAGTACCCAGAAATAAACTTAACAGAAAAACCGAGCGCTCCTTGTTAATGTGGAGGAAAACTAGGAAACTGATGAAAGAGGTTAAAAATTAAGTTCCTGGAGAGACTCATCGTTTGTTTGTCTGAGTGAGAAGATCCACTGTTTTATTTTCTCCATGTTTGCCTCTAAATTCAGAACAGCTCCCATCGAGACCCTAGCCGGACTTTTGTGTAAACTGCTGGTTCTGAAGTGAGGGTGGAGGCGGAGACCCTCTAGAGTAGTGGGGGGACTGTGCACGGTGGGGGACACCCAAGCACAGGACGTGGCTGCCGGAGGGAACGCTTACTGAGGAGCGCTGAGGCGGTTAGTGAGGGGGACGGGGAGCCTGTGATATGTGTATAAAGGTCGATGGTAAGACTGGGGTTTTAAGTCAGTGGACAAGGGGTCATGAACTTTTTAATAACTATGATTGGGCCGTTGACTAATATTTGGGAGCAGGCAGCCCTCACTTGTGTTAGGGTAGGTAACAAATGTGGGCTCCGTTCTGGAGTCAGACCGTGGTGCCAGCTGCACGGCTCAGAACACAGTAAAAACCACTGAACCGTACACTTCGCAGGGTCCGTCTTAGAGTAGGTGAAATATATCTTACTGTGGCTATTATTTTAAAAAACAAATTCTAGAAGACTTAAAGTGTCAACACAAGATACTGAACTATTGGTAAAAACATTGGGAACTGTTTTTTCCAATCTCAAATGAGGAAGTTCTTCTAGTGTAAGACACAAACCCAGAAGCCATGAAGGAAAAGATGGGCACCTTTGACTTGTTCAGATAAAATTCAAAAGTGTTACGGAATAAGAGATATCAGAAACGGAGCTTTAAAAACTTGATAGGAAAAACAGGGGTCTCGCTGTGTTGCCCGGGCTGATCTTGAACTTCTGGCCTCAAGCAATCCACTCACCTCAGCCTCCCAGAGTGTTGGGGTTACAAGCATGAGCCGTCGAGCCCGTAGAACACACCCTTGATGTGAAGTCGCATGGGTGCCTGTCCACTGGGAAATGCAGAGAATAGCGGAATAGCACAGCCAGAGCAGCCCGCGCCGCCTCAGGGAGCGTCAGGCACAGGGAGGACGGAGACTCACGGATGTTTCAGTGTCTTTTGCACTGAACGTCTATTTGTGTATTGTCTGTGCTTATAGAAAAGATAAATACCGCAGAAAAAATAGGGTGTGTCTGTTCTGGTGTGGAAAGAATTCCAGAACACATTTTTAATTAGAAGAAAACAATATTCACAGAACTGTCGAGTGTCCTTCCATCTGAGCAGACTAGAAATGCACTGTCGTCTGTGGGCCCGCGTCTGCCTGGACATTCACTGGAAGGAGGCGTGGGCAGCTTAGCTGTGGTGGCTCTGAGGATGGGACTGGGATCATGGGTGTGTGGGGGTAGGTCTCACACTGTGTCTTGTTTTGTGGCCTCTGAACATCGTTTTATGATTGTTCTGTGTGTTTTGTGACCTGTTTATTGAATTCTCCCATTCGTAAGATACATGGAGCACTTGAGCCCTCACTAATACAGCACCCAGCGGGTGAGCCTTGCCTGCGTCCTCACCAGGGCAGCCACTCTCTGGTCCCGATGTGGAGGCAGGACCGGGGAGCAGAGTGGAAGCTCAGAGTGTGCCTCTGGGCCTGCCTGGACCAGCACTTGGTCATCCCACACACCAGCCAGGGCTGGAGCAGGCTGGCGGTGCCCCCACCCTGCGAGCGTCTCCGGTGTGTACGGCCAGGGCACGTTTCGAGGTTTGTTTTGGATCCGTCATCTGCCACTAAAGGATGTAATTGGTTTCTGTTTTCTGTTTGGGTTCCCGCTTCGACTGTGTGGCTGATCAGATGGACGGGGAGTCTGAGGAGGAGCAGGAGTCCGTGGACACCGGGGAGGAGGAGGAAGGCGGTGACGAGTCTGACCTGGTAATCCCCAGCGCCTCCTTCTGCGTCTGTGCTGAAGTAGAGGAGATGCAAAGACACCAGCGTCCTTCAGTCCTTTACCCAACCCTTGTTGCCTGAGCACTCACACATGTGCTTGGAGCTGGTCATGACGATGGCCACAGATGGGTCCTGTCCCTGGCAAAGCCTCATGAGAAAGACACCGTGCAGAGCTGCAGCACAGGACTGGGCCTGGCACGGGGCTGCGCCGGCTGCGTGCGGGGTCGGGGAGAGCTGAGGGGCCTTTGGAGGCTCTCAGAGGGAGAGGGTGTGGTGGGAGTCAGCAGCAAGGACAGCTGTTGGGGATTCCGCTGCACTGGCTGATGTGCGAGAAGGAAGGGCTGGATTTGAGGTGTTTCCAGGTAGAATGGACAGAACTTTCTGGTGGTGAGGACAGGAGGGAAGAGGGGTTCTGCTCCGTCCCTACTGAAGCCTGTTTTTCGTGGAGGAGGGTTCAGGTCGGAGTTGTGCACCCTGGTCTGCGGGAATTGGGGGTTGGAAATGGGGAAGAGCAGCGAGTCCCCAGGATGGAGCCTCAGGGAGCCCCCAGCCTGTGAGGGCTCCACAGGGGAGGAGAAGTTGGCTCCTGCATCTGAGGAGGGGCTCTCTGTGCCATGGGGAGAAAACTCAGCAAGTTTGGGTCACATAAATGGGGAAATGCTCTGAAACAGGAGAAGTGGCCCACGGTGTGGGCTCATCACACCAGCGAGTGGGAGGAGGACACGGGGGCCGTGGTGTGTCGTGATGAAGGGGTCTGTCTTTGGGTAGCAGAGGGGCAACTAGATTTCTAGCAGCAGCAACTTTGGGTGTGGCGCTTGCACAACTTCTTCCCAAAAGTTTTGCTGTGCGGGGAGCACCGGGGAGCTGGGGCTGTGTGTGCTGTAGACAGGTCCGTCCTCACGTGGGACCCGACTCAGGACAGAATGCTGCAGCAACGGGCCTTGTGCAGGGGCACGTTCAGTTGGTCGGCGAGGCCCATGTGCTGCCGCTGTGCCTACCTTAAATGTCCCTCTGCCCACTGTGGCCTTCACGTGGCCTCCTGTGGAGGGGCGGGGGCGCCTGCTGTGCACCCGTGTGGCCTGTGCCACAGATGCCCTTGCTGCATCCGGATTTTAGAAGCAGATGCTTAAAACACATCTTGAAATATTACAAGTTAATTATAGCCTCTGTCCTTGTTCTCTGTGTAGGTGATTGATGTGGGTATAGATTCTGAAGCGAACTGAGCCTTGATTGTTCTTTTCCTGTGAGTGAGATGAATGGACCCTGATGAGCAGCCATGGATCCTTTTCCTGAGCTTATTTATTTAGTTCCTGAGTAGAACTTTCCAATTTACTTATTCTTTTCTTTTGTGCCAAACTCAAATAAGACTTATAAATTTCACTTTTTATTTTTGTTTTTGTTTTGCCTCTAAAGGGACTGAGCTTAGAGAGATAGTTAGGAAAAAGCACAGAGTGCCTTTCAGCGTGTGACCCAGGAAAATGTCTACAAGTTAAGTTCACTATTTAATTGAAGATCAAGACATAGCCAGTGTTCTGTTTTGCAAGAAAACACTTGTAGTGCTCTTGCCTTGCGTAGCTGCCTATGCTCAGTGGTTTATATGCCTGCCCCTTTGGTTCTCCAGAGTTCGGAATCCAGCCTCAAGAAGAAATTCCTCAAGAGGAAAGGAAAGACCGACAGTCCCTGGATCAAGCCAGCCAGGAAAAGGAGGCGGAGAAGTAGAAAGAAGCCCAGCGGTGCCCTCGGTAAATGCCGTAGGGGTGTGGGCCATCTCGGGGACTGCCTGGGAGGGGGATGAGGCCAGGAGGCCCACCTGGGGTTGGGGTGCATAGGATTTCATTAGAAGAGAAGGCTTCACTGTTTTTTAAAAAAATGTTCGCAATGACTGTTAGAGAAGCTCAAGTGAAACTCTAAAGTTTCAAGAGAAACTTTAAAACTCAAGAGAAACTCTAAAGTAGTTTCCTTCTGGCCAGTGTAGTGGATGTTGACTTCACTGGTTTTTTTTTTTTTTTTTTTTTTTTTTTTTTTTTTTGAGATGGAGTCTCGCTCTGTCGCCCAGGCTGGAGTGCAATGGCCTGATTTCGGCTCACTGCAAGCTCCGCCTCCCATGTTCACACCATTCTCCTGCCTCAGCCTCCCAAGTAGCTGGGACTACAGGTGCCCGCCACCATGCCTGGCTAACTTTTTGTATTTTTGGTAGAGATGGGGTTTCACTGTGTTAGCCAGGATGGTCTCGATCTCCTGACCTCGTGATCCGCCCACCTCGGCCTCCCAAAGTGCTGGAATTACAGGCGTGAGCCACCGCGCCCGACCCACTGTTGTTTTTAAATTTTTTTTTTTTTTTTGAGACAGGATCTGGTTTTGTTACCCAGGCTGGAGTGCAGTGGCTCAATCTCAGCTCACTGTAGCTTCCATCTTCTGGGCTCAGGCGATCCTCCTACCTCATCTCCCCAGGAAGCCGGGACTATAGGCGTGTGCCTTCATGCCTAGTTTATTTTTTTGTGTTTTTTTGGTAGAGATGGGGTTTTGCTATGTTGGCCAGGCTGGTCTCGAACTCCTGAGCTCAAGTGATCTGCCCGTTTTGGCCTCCCAAAGTGCTGGGATTACAGGCGTGAGCCACCGCGCCCGACCCCGACTTCACTGTTGAATGTTGAACGGAGGTGAATCCTTTGCTGCCTGCGTGGGTGACTGGAGCCTGTGGCCTGCACGGTTAGCTCCCACGCTGTGTGCAGGAAGCGGCCCCTCGGTGAGGCACCTGCGCCTCCGTCAGAGTCTCCTGTTCCAGAGGGACTTTGTGAATCACAGCGTGAATGTGGGAAGGAAATCCCACCCAAATGCAGGAGGCTTAGGGTGCCAAGGGCTGTTTTTGTTTTCAGCTTAACCGAGGTGCACCTGGAATACAATAAAATGCACAGAAGTAAATTACACAATTTGGCAAGTTTTAATGCGTTTATGACCTTGAATCCGTCACCACAGTTAGACGATCAGTGCCTCTGTCACCCCGGATCCCTCCTGCCCCTTGATAACCTGGCCCCTTCCCTGCCCCCAGGCAGCCCCTGGTCTGCTCTGCTTCTGCTTATTGGTTAGTGTTTTGTAGAATTTTATGTAGATGGTCTGTGCAGTTGTTTTTCATCTGGCTTCTCTGAGTATAATTGTTTTGAGTTGCCGGGCTGTCGAATGGCCAGGAGTTTGTTCCTGTCCATTGCTGAGAAGTGTCCCATTGTGTGGCTGCCCCACAGTCTATCTGTCCATTCATCTGTCCATGGGCTTTGGGCTCTTTCCAGCCTTGAGCTGCTAGAAATGGAGCAGCCGTGAACATTTGTGTGCAAGTCTTTTTTGAACAGGTGCTTTCCTAGATCTTGGTTAGATACCTGGGAGTGGAATGGCTGAGTAGAGTGGCATGTGTTCAGCTCTTCAGGAAGCTGCCAGGCTGTTTTCCAAGCACTAGTCCTGTTTTCGGTCCCCACAACACACAAGCATTCCAGTTCCCCTCTGTCTGCACCAGCACTTGTTAGGGTTAGTCTTTTTAATGTCAGTGGATCTATAGGTGTGCACTGGTGTTTTACTGTAGTTTCAATGCTGTTACCTAATGAGTAATGAGATTGTACATTTTAGCCTTCATTTATTTTTTTCAAAACGTGTCTGTTCACATCTTTTGCTCACTTTTAAAATCTGGTGGTTTTTCTTCTCATTGGGTTAAAAGAGCTTTTTAAATATTCTGGATACAAGTCTTCTATCAGGCGGATGCTTTGCGTGTATTTGTACCTAGTCCATGGCCTGCCTTTTTGTTTTCTTAATGCTATATTTAGAAGAGCAAAAGTTGTTAAGATTTTCTTGAAGTCCAAGAAATCATTTTACGTTGGTCATTATGAATCATTTTACGTTGTGATTCATACTTTTGTGCTCTAAGAAATCTTTGACAGACCCAGGTCACAGAGGTTTTGTCCCATGTTTTCTTCTTGGCATCTAACAAGTTTATTTTGCACTAATGTTTGAGTGAGCTGTGGTGCAGGCCCCTTCTTGGCAGTGGATGTGCGGTTGCCATAGGCACTGCTGCTCGAGTTGACTTTTCTCCCGCTGTTGACATTCAGTGTGTGGGCTGTTCCTGGACATTCCAGTCTGTTTCATTTATTTATTTGTTGATCCTTATACCAGTGTCACCGAGTGGCAGCACTTTGTTGTTCTTCACAGTGATTTTGGCTAATCTGGACTCCCCAGCGTAGAATAGGTCTGTTAACTGGATGTTGGGGAGGCAGTCGTCCCCTGAAACGGAGAAGGTTGTGGGAGGCCTGGGGCGTGAGGCAGTCACCATGGAGGCTCCTGGCGTTTGAGGGTGGAGGACGTGTGAGCCCCCCGGGAGCTTCATGTGGTCCTTCAGTTACGTTTCTCTCCACCTCAGTTTATTGATTCAGATCATAACACCAGATGTGGCTTTTACCGTTTGCCAACAAAAGCATTTTAGAGCCAAGGCTGAAAGTTGTTTTTGGGTTAGAGATTTCATCTTTGTCATCTTGGCTGTAATGTGCAAAGTGTGTGCTTTTAAATATTCACAGAGGAATTTGAATTTTATTTCTTTATGAATTTTTTTAAAATCTTCTTTTCGTTTAAAACTATACAAAGTGTCCTCCTGTTCTTCAAGTTGATGATGGTGATTTCTCAAAGGTAGTTGACTTTTCCTGTCTGTCTAAGATCTAGGTGGAGCATGTGGCTTGAATGAAAAGACTGGTTACCGGCCGGGCGCGGTGGCTCACGCCTGTAATCCCAGCACTTTGGGAGGCCGAGACGGGCGGGCAGATCACAAGGTCAGGAGATTGAGATCATCCTGGCTAACACGCTGAAACCCTGTCTCTACTAAAAATTACAAAAAACTAGCCGGGCGAGGTGGCGGGCGCCTGTAGTCTCAGCTACTCAGGAGGCTAAGGCAGGAGAATGGCGGGAACCCGGGAGGCGGAGCTTGCAGTGAGCTGAGATCCGGCCACTGCACTCCAGCCTGGGCGACAGAGCGAGACTCTGTCTCAAAAAAGAAAAGACTGGTTACCATACCTCTCTGTACTAGTGTTCATTTATTTCCAGTCAATGAAATAAGATTGGTGACTAGTCCCTAGAAGCTTGGCCGTGAAATGTGACCATCTGCCCTTGGCCGGAGTTGGATATTACCTGGTATAGGTACACACTTTCACAGGCTTCCTCAGTGAAATGCCCTTGTGATTGCAAACACCCAATTTTGTGTATCTTTCTCCGGCCCTCCTGGGAAGTGTGGACAGGCTGGCCTGGCCACCACTCGTGTGTCCTTGAGGGCAGGGGAGCCCACGGAAGTGTTTGCACCCCCCACTGCCCTCACTGCCAGCCTAGGGGCACTGGTCCCTCTCACAGTACCCTGCTCCTTGGCACCTTCTGTGGGTGTTGTGAGCCTCCCGTGTCTACTGGGGTCGACACTGATCCTTTCCGGGAGCCTCCCTGGACGTCAGCCAGGACAGCTGGGTGGGCAGTGCTTTCTCTTGGACACAGATTTGCCTGCAACATGGCACCTTGGGCCATCTCTTTAGCTACTTTACCTCTGATCTTTCAAATCTGCAAGTTAGGTGTCTCTGTTTTATGTAAAAATAATCCACAACATGTGACTGCCATGTTTTATCTGTTTCTTTGATCATTCGATAGCTTTTATGTAGTTGGGATAGTTACAGAGAAAGATATACCGACGTGTTGGTGCCTTTGTTTTTGTCTATACAGCTTCTCTCCTCCCCATGAATATTATGTCTAAAAGGGGGAATCAGCACAATAATATGCAAGAGAGAAAATGATAGTGAAACTGGAATGGCCTAAACAATAGTGGGTTTCAGCTTGTGGTTTTGAATGGATTAATTAGAAGTAGTCCATTTCCTGGGGCCCCAGCCTTACTGCCCTGTGCGTGGGTGGGTGCGGCCGCCTGGGTGCATGGTGTCTGATGTGTGTGCTTTTCATACCTAGGTTCTGAGTCGTATAAGTCATCTTCAGGAAGCGGTGAGCAGACGGCACCAGGAGACAGCACAGGGTACATGGAAGTTTCTCTGGACTCCCTGGATCTCCGCGTCAAAGGAATTCTGTCTTCACAAGCAGAAGGTGAATGTGGTGTTGTAACTGAGACGGGGCACCATCTTGGTCCTTTGTCTTCGGGGCTCCTTCCTCTGTATTAGCACGATGCCCCCTGGTGGACACTAGTAGAAGATCGGGTTAACGGCATCACTTCCAGGTGAGGTGTAGACAGGACGGGGTGCGTCTGCTGTGTCCCAGTGTGCAAGTGAAAAACCAGAAATTACGGAAACCCTCTAAGAGTGAACTGGCAAAGCCCAAGCAAGGCCCAGCGTGGCGGTCGTCTCCGTCCACAGGTCAGGCGTGCTCTGTGGAGGATTGCCCATGGCCAGACACCCTTCCTCCTGGTGGCCTCTCAGGACACACAAGGACGTGCTGTTGAATAAGGTGTCTCTGATTGGCTGAAATACGTCCCTGGTCAGTGTTGAGCTGAGAGCTCTGACACATATTCTGTCATGGAATATTCGTATTTAGTGTATTTTTGTACCTGGAAATCACAGGTGAATCAACGGCGTCTGTTGGGGGTTGTTGTGCCAGAAGTTGTCAGTTCTCACACTTTCTATCAGTTGTTTTCTCTTTTTAAGCCACTTAGTAACCTTATATGAGTGAAAAGTAGCTAATAGCTATTTGATTATCTGGGAAGATTTATTTGAAGCATGATGTGGAGGAAATGGAAATCTTATATTATTTACATTCCACATAGATCTTGCTGGTGTGGCATTGCAGACTACTGTGAGGGGTTTAATGGGCCATTTAAAAATGACAGATAACTAGGTTTTCAGGGTTTTGAACACTGAGGGTGGTTTGAGTCACCTATGTAACTCACCTAGAAAATCCCATCTTTAGCTTAAGGTAGAAATCTTAGGCTTGTCCATCATGGAAACGATGATATTTTTTCCTCTTCTTGCGCCAAATGGAGCAGAAACCCCCTCAAGTATCACCACGTCCTTTGCGTGGTCGCCCCACGCTTGCTTTCTCGACAGAGTGTAACACTGAGTGTCCCAGCTCTAAACTTGCTTTTAGATTCGGGGGTCTCAGGAAGTTACTTGGTTTTAAGTAGTAAATAGTACTTCATTTTATCAAATCGCCTCCTGCTGTGGTGGCCTTGGGCCTGCTGAGTGGCAGGAGACAGGGAGCTGGCACATGAGGGCTCTTCCAGCTGTCAGTGTGCACCTGCTGTCTCCGGTAAGGTCGGGGGAAGGTAGCTATAAAGGAAGGATGGTGCCGAGCATCAGGGCCAGAAGGGCGAGAGCCAACGCGGAGCCGGAGGAGAAACGGCAACGAGTAGGGGCTCCTCGGCTTGTGTGACGTTTTATAAACTGACCTCCCAAAATTGATTTACCTGTTTTATCAGCACCGATTGGTCAGTCAGCGATTGGCCTGTTCAGTCGTGCTTTCGATGTAGACCATCAGTGCGTAGAAGAGACAGGCAGTGGTGCCCACGGTGCTGGTGCTGGCCGTGTGGCCCGGGACCCCAGAGGGAGGCGGTGATCAAGGGGTGCTGGACAGGATCTGGGGCTCTGGGAGACCTGGGTGGTGTGCGTCTCAGATGGGATGGGCGCGATCGGCCTGTGGAGTGTGCTGAGCGGGTAAGTGGGGGCAGGTGATGCCTCTGGTTGTGGTTCAGGGGGTCTAGGCTTGAGCCTTGGGCCAAGGAGAAAGTGAAGATCAGAAGTCCTCTCCGTATGCATTCGTCTCTCTCCCCGTTGCCTTGCTCTTGGGCCTGCCTTGTTGAGGCTGAATGGCGATGTCACCCAGCAGCGACAGGAGGCAGAGGGTCCGAGCCTGGGAGACGCCAGGAGCCGGTAACCATGGCAACGTGGCCTCGGGCGGGAGAGCCAGAGCTTGGTGGAGGTTGGTTGCTTGAGGGACAGAAACGCTCCACCTGCACAGAGTTGTCTGAGCCACAGCGTCGTTATCCAAGCATGTAGGCCCTGGGTTCTCACCTGTCTCACTGCAGCCTCTCGGCAGCTCTCGGCCGGCACTGTGGTAGGACAGTCATCTCACAGCTTTGTGTGGTTTGTGTCCGTCTTCTTTTAAAAATCTGGTTGCTACGCAGGATCATCTCAGAGGCCCGCCCAGCTTTAAACTTGTAGTGATTCTAATTCAAGTTCCACCTCATCGTTTTCCCGGTCTTTAGGGGTACGGGTGATCCAGAGGCGAGGCTGGGATCTCGGGCAGCACATGATTAGGAAGCACCTCTGTGCCGGAGTCGGTGCCTCCTACACAGAGAGTCCTTGATGGCAGCGTGGGCTGTTCACATGCTTATTGGCTCTTTGCACAGAGTTGGAGTCTCTCCTGGCCATGACCAGTATCAGATTCCAAATGGGCTGGAGACAAACAGAAGCGGCTGTGGGTGACTCAGCGTGGGTGTTGTCAAAAGATGCACTAAGGCGCAGTGCGGCTCTTAAAGGGTTTCCTTGAGCAGCGATTCATGAACCGGGCAGCTCCAAACCAGAAGCACGTTGGGAGCTGCACTGAGGAAACACGAGGGGGTTGGGAGCTGCACTGAGGAAACACGAGGGGGTTGGGAGCTGCACTGAGGAAACACGAGGGGGTTGGGAGCTGCACTGAGGAAACACGAGGGGAAGGATTTTTTGGGTGAACAGGGAAGTAAAGCCAGGAAAACACCCAACGGGGTCATGACACAGTTTCCTCGCTTGTTCTGTCCCTGCTGGAAAGTCCCTAGTTCTGGAGATTGGCTGGCTGCTTCTGGATGGTGGAGCTTAAGTTTTCTTTTTCTTTACTGTAGGCATTTGCAAGAAGTAGCCCACAAGATCCTTTGTTTTCAAATCAAGCAAGGCCAAGATGGCCTCCTTGGCTCAACTGGCTTTGTCTGTTCAAGGATTCTTTAGTCCTGGTCTCCATTTTAATTGACTTTAACACTATATTTTTAGATGTGAAAACAAGAGTTTTTTTTTAAATTTTATTTTTATTTTTTGAGACAGAGCCTCCCTCTGTCACCAGGCTGGAGTGCAATGGCAGGATCTCGGCTCACTGCAACCTCTGACTCCTTGGTTCAAGTGATTCTCCTACCTCAGCCTCCCAAGTAGCAGGGATTACAGGCACGTGCCCCACGCCCAGCTAGTTTTTTTTTTTTTTAGTAGAGACGGGGTTTCACCATGTTGTCAGGAGGGTCTCCATCTCCTGACCTCGTGATCCGCCTGCCTTGGCCTCCCAAAGTGCTGGGATTATAGGCGTGAGCCACCGCGCCCAGCCAAGAGTTAATTATTTTTAATTAAGAGAGGCAATAGTGAGTATTTGAGACACTGATTCACCTTCTATTTCTGCTTTGACTGTTTAACAAGAAAGAAAATGTGAAACGCGATCTTGCTTTCTTTGGGAGCAGCACCCACTGCAGCTACTTGCCAAGCTTGAGGCTCTTCCTGGCGGCTGCCCTCCACCCCTGCCCCTGCCGCTCAACAGCCTTGGCCTTGCTGGTCTCTCCCACCCCGGGCTGGGGGCAGGGCGTGGGGGGCACCACCCCTGGCTGTGTTGGGACGGGCCTAAGGCCGCCTGCCTGACCACAGGTCTGCTGCAGCCTTCCCTGTGGACGATGCTGTCATTGTCAGCCACATGTTGAGCTCTAATTCTCCTCTAGTTTCTTCCCTTGTTTTCCCTGGTGCTTTCCTCTTTCAGGCTAATAAATGGGCTCTTTGGACTATTGTAGTAGGTGAGTGGAATTCTAGATAATAGACGAACCGTTATTAAAACCTTCCAAACTGATTTTTTGTGTGTGTGTGGTTGCCATTCTAAAACCAAGTAGGAAAACAAGGTCTTAAAGGGCAGTGAATGCTCTTTTGTTTGAAAAACAAAAGATTTAGGAGCTACTGCCAGAGGTACCAGCCTCTGGCTTTGGAGCTTGTGTCCTGGGTCCTGAGAACCTGAGAACACAGGTTAATAGGTGCCTCTTGAGACCCTGGCAGGGGGTTTGTTAGCTGGGGAGGCACAGGCCACTCCTTCATGGTGCCCAGGTGGTGGCCATCCCCACCCCGTGCAGGGCTGTTTGTGCCTCAGTAATCAACCGCATTGCTTTCATTTCCTGGCGTGTGAGATCACTGTTGAGACTCCATAACTGATCACTTTCTAGATGATTCTTTTGAGGTCAGGAGTGCATGAGCTGACATGTGTCTGTGTGACGTTAGGGTTGGCCAACGGTCCAGATGTGCTGGAGACAGACGGCCTCCAGGAAGTGCCTCTCTGCAGCTGCCGGATGGAAACACCGAGGAGCCGAGAGATCTCCACTCTGGCCAACAACCAGTGCATGGCTACCGAGAGCGTGGACCACGAAGTAAGCATGTTTGTTTTCGTTTAAAGCAGCCACGAGGAGTGCGCGAGAAAGCCCGGCCCAGCCGTGGCCCCCGACAGCCCCCTCGAGGGAGTTGTGCTGCACGGCCGGGGGGGAGTCTGAGTGGGTTCAGCACAAAACCAATCGAGCGGATCCCAACAGTGACATCGCGGCAGATGATGAAACACAGGTCTAGAGCTTCTTAAAAAGGAGGATTGTGTAGACAAGTTCTTTGAATGAAAATGGCCTGTTGTGTTTCTCTTTTATGATCATGATTTTGACAAGGTTTCTCCTACCTTGCTATAAACAAAGTGAGTAGATTGAGGCAGGAGAGTCACACCAAGGGGGGCCTGGAACTGCCCAGAACTGTGGTGCCCTGCAGGGCAGGCCCCGCAAGGGCTGGGCCTCGGCCGCCTCTCTCCTTTCACCGGGGATCACAGACTCCGAGGGTTCAACGTGCCCCGTCTCTGCTGCCTCTGGGACAGGAGAGGGGGAACAGGCAGAGCACAGACGGAATTAATGTTTTCTGAGAATTTCTCCAGTTCTTTTTAACAAGATTTCTTTCAGCCCTTAGAGCCTCGTGACCATGGCTGGCCATGGTGAGGGTCCGAGCAGGAGGCTTGTTGGCACCAGGCCGAGAGGCACCACGTGCAGTGACACTGCTCGGGTGTCTGGCTGCCCCGGGTTTGCATTTGCTGTGGCCGAAGTCAGCACGTGGCCATTAGTGTTGTCTGCTTCCTGAGGGGTGTGTCAGGCTGTCACTTCAGTGAGTTTCCTGGTCTTACTGGCCAGCGGATCCATCTTCAACTCGACTGTTGAGTCGTAGCTGCACGTTGTAGAAATAAGTGAACTATGAACAGGACAACCATTCACATAGTAATGCCGGGCATTATTCCAAGCCTTTTGCGTAGGGAGCTCCTCCAGGTCTCACGGCAGCCTGTGCAGCATCGGCCATCGCCCAGGTGGTACAGGTGAGGCCTGTGAGAGAGGCCAAGTGGTGGCTCCAGACTCAGCGGCCTGCTGTGGGGAAGGCAGGAATGGGAGCCTCCTTCCAAAGGTCAGGCCCGACCGCTGTGTCAGGGAGCACAGGCAGCACCCGGGGGGAGCAGGCCGAGCCCTGGAACAGGCCAGTCAGTTTCGCTCACGGCCCTTACCCTGGTGCCTGTTTGCGTGGCCGGGGTTTCTGATTCAGCAGGTCTGGCCTGGCTGGGATTTTGCTTTTCTAAAGCGTTCCCCGTTTTTCCTGATGCTTCTAGTCCGGGGACCACACTTTGAGAACCACTGGTTCTCCTCCTCCTCTTCTCCATAGGTGTTAGGCAGGGTGCAGTGGAGGCAGGCCCCGTTTGACACGTGCTTCCCTGTGGCTTCACTGTCTGTATCTCCACATTTCCAGTGCACGTGCGTTTACTCAGACTTCGACACCGGTGCTGCTTCTGTCTCACCCCAGCCTGGCGAGGCACCGTCTGCTTCAGCACCTCTCGTCTGTGGCACGTGTGCCCAGCAGGCTCCCCATGCGACGGCTTTTCCCAGCTCTGAGTGTTCATGTCACTCGCTGCATGTCCCGCCACACTCGGCCCCTCCGCAGAGCCCCTCGCTTGTTTTAAAAGAACTTTCCATAGTGAGAAGTGAGGGCGCAGTTAGCTCGGAATCCTCTACTTGGCCTCCTATCACCAGCATTCTCCCCTCCACCCTCCTGTCTTGGATTTGAACTACTTACTATTTTAAAGCAAACCCCATTTTACTACTGAATAGCGCAGTATGTTTTTATTGACATCAGAAAGGGACCATTGTTCTCACGTAACAGCAGGGCTTTTTCACATTGACAAAAATAACAGTTTCCTGTTATTATTTAGTGCCTAGTCCACGGTCAAAGGTCTGTTGACAAAATGCCTGTTACTTTTTTTTTCTCTTTCTAATTGGATCCAAACTGGTTCCGTTCCACTCATTAAATCAATCTGCTGCAATGTCTCTTAAGTCTCTTGTGTTTCTTTTACCCAGAACATTCTCTCTGTTCCCCACTTCTTCCCATTTGCCATGCTGTTGGCTGAAAGAATCTGGATTCCAGATTCTGGACTTACCTCATAACCTTCTTGTATTGTTTAAGTCATTTGCCTTAGTTCCTATAGCCTGAAAGTTAGATCCAAAGAACTGGTTTACATTCAAGCACCTAAGATTTTTATTTTATGACTTAATTCTGGCGAGAATGCTGTGGAAGGTCGTGTGCTGGGAGTGGTGCTGAGAAGGCTCTGGGTGTCTGAGGCGGCTGCCTGTCCGCCGGAAGGCCGCACCGTCCTTGGTGACCACTGCCTGCATCCATTGTTTCATTCAAAGTTGAAAAATGGTGATTTTGCTGTTCTGTCATTCCTCCTGCAAGTGCAGGCTGGAGTTCTTTGGTACGGAAGAACTTCCCCACATCTGCTAGGGCTGGTTGGTATCTCTGAAACAAGCTTCAGCCGGGATTGGCAGAATAAATAGCTACTTGTCTTTGCAGAGTAATGAATGGTGCTCTCACAGCCTCTGCTGGTATCCAGAGGGCTTGAGTTTGCTTCTCTCTGCCCCTCTCCACCTCCCTTTCTCCCTTAGCGTTCTTAAGAACTCATGGTCTTCTCTGTATTCAGTGTGCAGTAAGCTTTTTTTTTTGTTTGTTTAAAATTAAACAGATCCCTTGGGCTCTGACTTATTTTTTGGATAGAAAACTCAAAATAATTAAATTAAATTAAATTAAGCGTAGATCCTGAAGACCATACAAAACACACATTGGGCTGAACAAACCTACTTCAGCTAAGCTCTGGTAAACACTGCCAAGGTGGAGAAGGGAGTCTGACCCCAGCCCCCCCGCCCCCCTCCACCCCTCCCCCCTCCCCCTCCCCCCTCTACCCCTTCCCCCTCCACCCCTCTCCCTCCACCCCTCCCCCTCCACCCCTTCCCCGGCCTGCCCCTGTTCAGGTTCTTCCCCGG
Organism: Theropithecus gelada; assembly: GCF_003255815.1. Classification (NCBI taxonomy): domain Eukaryota; kingdom Metazoa; phylum Chordata; class Mammalia; order Primates; family Cercopithecidae; genus Theropithecus; species Theropithecus gelada. The sequence continues at coordinate 439,111 of NC_037683.1, read as the reverse complement.
CAGCCCCGCCCAGCGGCCTCTGTCCTGATTCCCACAGCGCCCACTTCTGGGGGCAGGTTCACCCTTTCGGTTTGTAGCTTCACCTGCAGCACCGCTGCCCATCTGTCCTTCAATTTCTGTATTGTTCCCCTTTTTTTTCTTTCAGTATATCTGTTGAACGACCCAGGCCGTTGGAAGCTTCAAGGCTCCCATCATCTGGGTTCTGTGAATCCCACACATAGGCTGCAATTCAGCAGGTTCCTCTGTGTTTCTTGCAAAACCTGCCAAAGCCGGGTGCAGTGGCTCATGTCTGTAAAATGGGAGGTCGAGGCAGAAGGATTGCTTGAGCCCAGGAGTTCAAGACCAGCCTGGGCAACATGATGAAACCCCATCTCTTAAAAAAAATTAAACAGTCTTACAAGTTTGGCCCCTTTGTAAGATGGAGTGTGGGGTGGGTTTAGCCCAAAATGAAGGGCCATGCTGCCTGGCTGTCTCACTTTCTCTGATGTCGGCAGCAGCTGATGCTTAACACCTGCATTTGTTGTTTATTCACTGGAGGTTTCAAAATGGTGCTGATTTTATCATTTATTATTCATTGTTCACTGGAATGGTTTTATAGAGAGACACGTCTCAGGCCAGGCACGGTGGCTTATGCCTGTCATGTCAGCACTTGGGGAGGCCGAAGCAGGCCGATCGCTTGAGCTCAGGAGTTTGAGACCATCGTGGCCAACGTGGGGAAACAGCATCTCTACTGAAAATATAAAAATTAGCCACTTGTGGTGGTGGCGCCTATAGTCCCAGTTACTTGGGAGGCTGAGGCAGGAGAATTGCGTGAGCCTGGGAGGCAACAGCTGCACTGAGCCTCAGTCGTGCCACTGTTCTCCAACCTGGGCGACAGAGCGAGACCCCGTCACACTGAGCCTCAGTCGTGCCACTGTTCTCCAACCTGGGCGACAGACCGAGACCCCGTCACAAAAACAAAAATAAAAACAGAAACTACCTGTTTTGTTTCAAAGGCTGTGCTGTCTGACAATTAACATCGCTACTCAGCTTTCTTTTGATTAATGTTTGCATGGTACATCATTTTCTACCCTCTTACTTTTAGTCTGTCTCTGTCTTTAAATTTAAAGTGGCTTTCTTGTAGACAGCATGTAGTTGGATTTACTCTTTTTTTTTTTTTGAGACGGAGTCTTACTGTGTCGCCCAGGCTGGAGTGCAGTGGCCGGATCTCAGCTCACTGCAAGCTCCGCCTCCCGGGTTCACGCCATTCTCCTGCCTCAGCCTCCCAAGTAGCTGGGACTACAGGCACCGCCACCTCACCCGGCTAGTTTTTTGTATTTTTTAGTAGAGACGGGGTTTCACCGTGTTAGCCAGGATGGTCTCGATCTCCTGACCTCGTGATCCGCCCGTCTCGGCCTCCCAAAGTGCTGGGATTACAGGCTTGAGCCACCGCGCCCGGCCCTAGATTTACTCTTTTAATAAAGAAAAATTTTACTTTAATTTTCAAGACCGGGTCTCACTTGGACACCCAGGCTGGAATGCAGTGGCTGTCATTGCAGCCTCCACCTTTGGGACTCAGGTGATTCTCCCAGCTGAGCCTCCCGAGTGGCTGGGACTACAGGCATGCAACACCACACCCAACTAATTTTTTGTATTTTTATTTTGTTGAGATGGTGTCTCACTATGTTCCACAGGCTGGTCTCAAACGCCTGGGTTCAAGCTATCCACCTGCCTTGGCCTCCCACAATGCTGGGATTGTAAGTGTGAGCCACCGTGCCCAGCCTACTTTTATTTTCTAGAGACGGTGTCCCACCCTGTTGCCCAGGCTGGAGTGCAGTGGTGCAGGTGCAGCCAGAGCTCAGTGCAGATTCAAACTCCTGCACTCAAGCGATCCTCCTGCCTCAGCCTCTTGAGTAGCTGGGATTGGAGATGCCGCCATGCCTGGTGGTTTTGCTCTTTTATCTAATATAGTCATGTACTGCGTAACAGTGTTCGGCCAACAATGGACTGTATCTATGAAGGTGGTCTGATAAGGTTACAGTACAGGTTGAGTATCACTTACTCAAAATGCTTGGGACCAAAAGTGTTTTGGATTTTGGAATATTTGCATTATACTTAACAGTTGTGCATCCCAAATTCAAAAATCTGATAGCTGGGCCTGGTGGCTCATGCCTGTGATCCCAGCACTTTGGGAGGCTGAGGTGGGTGGATCGTTTGAGGTCAGGAGTTCAAAACCAGCCTGGCCAGCATTAGGAAATCCCATCTCTACCAAAAATACAAAAATTAGCGGGGTGTGGTGGCGGGAGCTTGTAATCCCACCTACTTGGGAGGCTGAGACAGGAGAATTGCTTGAACCCAGGAGGTGGAGACTGCAAGGAGCCAAGATCTCACCACTGCACTCCAGCCTGGGCGACAGAGCAAGACTCCATCTCAAAAAAAAAAAAAAAAAAGTTGATATCCAAAATGCCTCAATGAACATTTCTGTTGAACGTCATATTGGCCCTCAGAAAATTTTGGATTTTGGAACATTTTGGATTTCAGATGTTTGGATTTGGGATGTTCAACCTGTTCTGTATTTTTAGTGCACAGTTTTTGTGATCATACATGTTTAGATGTACATATACTTCCTGTTGTGCTACAGCTGCCTGCAGTATTCAATATCGTTGTGTTTGTACAAGTTTGTAGGCCAGGAGCAACGTTGGGTACCGTAACCTGAGTGTGGAGTGGGCTACACCATTTAGGCTCGTGCACGTACAGCCCGTGATGTTCAAACACAGCAATCACCCAGTGACACGTTTCCCACAACACACCGTGATGTTTTGTGAGACATAACTGCATCACAGTCCCTTCGTTAAGTTGATATATTTAGATTATCTCCATTTAATGTAATTATTAATATAGTTGGATTGCAGGCTAACAGCTTAATAGTTCTTCCACTTATACCATCTGTTGCTCCTTTTTTCTTCATTTTCTGGTTTTTTGTTTTTTTTTTTTTTGAGATAGAGTTTCGTTCTTGTTTCCCAGGTTGGAGTGCAGTGGTGGGATCTCAGCTCACTGCAATCTCTGTCTCCCAGGTTCAAGTGATTCTCTTGCCTCAGCCTCCCAAGTAGCTGGGATTACAGATGCCCACCACCACGCCTGGCTAATTTTTTGTATTTTTAGTAGAGACGGGATTTCCCCATGTTGGCCAGGCTGATCTCAAACTCCTGAGCTCAGGTGATCTGCCCACCTCGGCCTCCCAAAGTGCTGAGATTACAGGCGTGAGATGCCACGCCCAACCCTTTTCTGCATTCTCTTTTTTTTTTTTTTTTTTTTTGAGACGGAGTCTTGCTCTGTGCCCCAGGCTGGAGTGCAGTGGCGCGATCTCGGCTCACTGCAAGCTCCGCCCCCCCGGGTTCACGCCATTCTCCTGCCTCAGCCTCCCAAGTAGCTGGGACTACAGGCGCCCACCACCTCGCCCGGCTAATTTTCTTGTATTTTTAGTAGAGACGGGGTTTCACCGTGTTAGCCAGGATGGTCTCGATCTCCTGACCTCGTGATCCGCCCGTCTCGGCCTCCCAAAGTGCTGGGATTACAGGCTTGAGCCACCGCGCCCGGCCTTCTGCATTCTTTTGAATTTAAATTTTTTGTGATTCCAATTTATTTTAATATTGGCTTTATTATTTGCACTGTTTTCATTTATCAGTCTCCCTCCAGCAATTCATTATACCACACTAACATGCAGTGTAAGAATCTTAACAACAGTGTGGTCCAATCCTGTCTCGTATCTTGTTTCTGCATTTTAATTTTACATATGCTAAAACCCTACAGTATATTGGCTATTATTTTTGCTTTAAGTATTTTTTTAGTTTGATTAAACATAAGAATAGTTTAACCTTCATCTTAAACATATCCAGAGATCTTTATTCCTTTGTATCCAAATTTCTGTCTTCGTGGTATTATTATATTGTATCTAAAGTCTTTCCAATAACTTTTTTTTTGGTGGCACAAGGCTGTTGAAAATAAATTCTCTCAGCTTTTGTTTGTTTGAAAAAGGTCTTCTTTTGCCTTAATTTTTCAAAGAGACTTACTTCCAGGAATATAGAATTCTGGGTTGGCAGCTCCCCACCCCCAGCCCTTAGAGAGGCTACTCCAGTGCGGCCTGCATGGTGTGTGATGAGATGCTGGCGGAACTTCCTATCTCTGCTCCTTTGCGTACTGTATGTCTCTTTCTGTGTCTGCCACCAGTATTTTCTTCGGTTTTCAGCAGTTTGAAAATGATGTGCCTAAGTGTGATGGGTTTTGTTGTTTTGTTTTGCTTTTTTGGTGTTTATTTTGTTTAGGTTTCGCTGTTTCGCTGAGCTTCTTGGATCTTTGGTTTGACCTCTATTTATGTTTAAGAAGTTCTTAGCCAGCTCTTCTCTCCTCTCCTCTCCTCTCCTCTCCTCTCGTCTCTTCACCTCTCCTCGCCTCTCCTCGCCTCTTCTCTCTTCTCTCTTCTCTTCTCTTCCTTTTTACTTTTTTTGAGGCAGGGTCTTACTTTGTCACCCAGGCTGGAGTTCAGTGGCATGAACACGACACAGTGCAGCCTCAGCCTCCTGGGCTCAAGCAATTCTCCTGCCTCGGCCCCACAAATAGCTGCGTCTACACACTTGCGCCACCACACCTGGCTAATTTTTGTATTTTTAGTAGAGACAAGGTTTTGTCATCTTGCCCAGACAAAATGACAAAACTCCTGAACTCAGGCGATCTGCCCGTCTTGGCCTGCCAGAGTGGGCAGATCCTGAGCTCAGGCGATCTGCCCGTCTTGGCCTGCCAGAGTGCTGGGATTACAGGTGTGAGTCACTGTGCCCGGCCCACTTTATTTCTTCAGCCTTGGTTTTTTTTTTTTTTCTTTCTGGGATTCATTGTACACAATGTTAGATTGTTTGACGTTGTCCCACAGCTCTTCAATGCCCTCCTCTTTTTTTCTCTTTCCATTTTAGTTTTAGATAATTTATCTTGGCCTTTAAAATTATTCACCAGTTATTCCTTGTTGAGTATACTTATGAGCCAGTCAAAGGTATTTCTCTCTGGTACTGTTGGTTTCTGGTGTTTTATGCTGACGTTCTTGAAATTCCTGGTCTGTAGTACAACGTTTCAGTCATCTCTGAGTGTGCTTCTGTTGATGTTTTTCTCTCTTGATTGGGGATTCAGATTTCTGTAGTGCAAGACTTTTCAACCTCAGTATTTTTGATGTGTTGAGCCAAGTAATTCTTTGGGGTTCGAAGAAGGGGCTGCCCTGCTCATTGTTTGGTGCTGAGCAGCATTCTGTTGGACACTAGGTACCTCCCCCAGCTGTGACAGCCATAACTCTGTCACCTGTGCTCCCGGCCATAGGGTGCACTTTCCCTCCCAGCCAGCCCCCTTGTTCAGCAAGACAAGGATCCATGTAGGCCTCACACCGAGGAGGCTTCCCCTGGTCTCCACCTTCCCTGCCTCCTGTGAGCACCAGGAGCCAACCAAGGAGAAGAGCGAGCAGCGGGGCTCACTCCCGGGGGCTGCAGCCTCCAGGCTGTGTCCTGCAGGGGGAGGCACTCACGGCTGCCTGGATTGCCTTTCCGTTCTTGAGTGACTTTGTTTTCTTTGTTTTCCTTAGAGCTAATCATTGCCTCCCTATTTATTTTTTGGTTTCTGTGTACTTGTTATAAACCCATTCCCAAGCTGATGGAATTGCACGTTTGTATCCTCAGACACCAATTGCTGGATCACGTATCTTCGCTTTACTCTTATCTTGGTGGTACATAACCTTTAGTTCTTAAGACACGTTGCTCAGAAGATAACTGTTTTGAGCCTTTGAATTCTGAAATGGTCTGTCTCATGTCAAGGACACTGTGGCCCTCCAGTTCTCCCCTCAGGCTGTCTCCATCTTCCATGTCTTTTTTTTTGAGATGGAGTCTCGTTCTGTCGCCCAGGCGGGAGTGCCGTGGTGCGATCTCTGCTCACTGCAGCCTCCGCCTCCTGGGTTCACGTGGTTCTGGTGCCTCACCCTCCTGAGTAGCTGGGATTACGGGTGCTCACCACCACGCCCGGCTAGTTTTCTTGCATTTTAGTAGAGACGGAATTTCCCTATGTTGGCCAGGCTGGTCTCAAACTCCTGACCTCGGGTGATCTTCCCACCTCGGGTTTACAGCTGTGAGCCATTGTACCTGTTTATCTCCCACGTCTTTGAGCATAATCGTGCTAGTGTCTCCCGAGAACTCTTCTCTGTCTGCACATCTCGGTGCTCCTCAGAGGCCTGGTCTTGGCTGGTTGGCTTTAGTCCCTGTTTTTGTCTTAGCTCACCACACACGAGCACCTGCTGGACGACATGGTCTTACCAAGGAGACGGGGGTGCTGGGGTGCTTTGGCTGCAGCAGTGCTGTTCCCACCTTTGGACTTTTCATGTTTGCTTGGGCAGCGAGGGGCAGAGAGGGTGCCGCTGGGCAGGAAGGGAGGGTCCTCATCTGCAGACCCGAGCTGCACTGCAGAACAGCTGGGATGAGTCACAGGTGACCCCGACATGGAGGCTTTTGTATCTCGCCTAGGAGCAGGGCCCACAGTGGAGCCTGGGTCTGGTTTAAACCAGATCCAAGGAAGAGGAAGGAAGGGAGGGCATTCCCACAGCTAATGAAAGGCCAGCCCAGGACAGCCGCACACCCCGCTGTGTCCTAATAAACCCACCCTGCAGAGCCTGTGGACCCTGCAGAGCCTGTGGGCACTGGGTATTAAATGGCTCTGAGAAAGTGGTACCTGTGTTCCGCAGTATAATGGTTCTAAGGTTATATGGAGTATGATTTGTTAGCAATGCATATGGAGTTATTTATGGCTAAAATGGCATCATTTTACCCCTAGGTACTTTGTTATATATTCCAGCACACCCCTCCAAGCCCAAAAGGTTTAGGGGATGGCTTGAACGAGAAGGGAAAATACTGGTAATTTTTGAAATAAGGCACGGGCACATGGGGATACATTTTACTTTTGTCTCTATTTTTGAAAGTTTTCTTAACAGAATAATAAAACAGTGAGACACAAAAAAAAAAAAAGAAAGAAAAGAAAAAGCAGGAAACCCTTTTGTAGCGGTGGGCTTGTGTGGAGTGAGCTCTGTGGCCACCTCTGCAGAGGGTGACCCCTCACCTGTGCCAGGTGGGGCGGCTGGCTGCGTGGGCCTTGTCTGAGGCTCCGCCTCGCCTGCTCTGTGTTTGCAGCAGCTCAGCCCCTGCCTCCGGAGCTGGCCCCGATTCTTTCGCCTTTCCAGGGTTCTGCTGGTGGGGACCCACCTGCAGGCAAACAGGTTTGGGTTATCTCTGCTTTGCCAAGTCAGTGCCTATTTCAGCTGCTTTCTGTACTGAAAGCACAGCTCCTCCCCTCAGTGGGCTCCTTTCTTGTTCTGGTCCCTCCTTCAGGGTCCGGTCAGCAGCCGGTGAATCTGTGCCCTGCCCTGGCGGACCTGGGGCGCCCCTCCCACCCATGGTGGTTGACTACCCCTAATGCCTCTGTGTTTTTCCCACCTTGTTAAAGGATTCTTTGTTTTATCTCTTTTTTCTCAACCCTAACTGGATACCATTGTCATTTATTTGACATATCCTTCCCAGAACATCTCCTTCCTTACGTTCTCCTGCCATTCTACCTGGACCCCCGACCTCGCAACTCCCTTCTCTGTTTCCTTGTTACACAGCACAGAGCCAGAAACATATAGCGTTATCGATTTTTATGATCGTGTAAATAATGCATACTGATTGTAAAATAATCCAGATACTACGTACATGCATGAAGAAGAAAGTACAAATCACTTGTTATTCCAAAACTGAGGGAATCATTCTTAGTATTTTTGTATGTCCTCCCAGACTTCTGTGTGTATAACCACATTGAATTTTTGAAAATAACTTGTTTTTCCTTTAATGTAAACATTTTTCAAAGTCAGTAGCTACAAGTGCTCTGCAGCCGCTGGTCCTGAACCAGGGATTCACGCAGACGCACTTGGTGGTGGTGGTGTGGAGGGAGCACTTTTTCAGGATGTACATGCGGTTCTACGCCTTTCAGGTCCTGTTCCATAGGTATGGGGTGGTGCGCAGACTGTCTTTTAAAAAATCTCCTGGATGATTCTAATACAGCCTCATTTGGGCATCGGGAAGTCTCTTGCTGGCTTCAGGGTAGTTGATTTATGCCACCTGGGCGTGCCCTGCAGCCACTGTTTTGCAGGTAGACAGGTTGGTTGCTCCTACTTTTCTGTTGTTGCAAAAGCTAGGTCCTTCTAGATACATGTTTGTGCACTTAATTATGTCTTCAAGTGGAGTCTTAAAAAAAGACTATGTATTTGCAAGCTTTTTGATTCATGTCTCCGAGTTGCTTGCCATGAAGTTGGGACAGAACTCACAGTGATGGTATGTCGTCTCTGCAGACCCCACAGACACCAGCTTTGCCGTGTGCCAGACCAAATGACCAAATGGGAAGAATGTCAGAGGCTTTTTACGTTGAATTTCTTTGTGTAATTTCCTTTGGGGGCATTTGTAGTTCTTCTTTTGTGAATTGTCACTCAATTCTTTGCTTATTTTTGGGGGGCCTACTTCTTGTTTTCTTACTGGCTGTCAGAGAACTCTCCATAGCAAACCAGTAAGGCTTTGTCTGGTGCGCTCCAGAGTGCCTGTCATCCTGGGTGCCCTCAGTGCTTTCACCTCCACAGGCGCCTTCAAGTCCTGGTCCTCTCAGAGCCCTTCACTGACCTTGTCCCCCAGGCAGGCCCCGGACTCTGTGTTCTGCCCCTTGCCCTGTGTGCAGGTTCCTCTGGCTGCCCCGGAATCCTTGGGGCTCCCATAGATTCATTATGCCATTGCCCACTGCTGGCCTGTGATGGCCTGGACTCTCCTGCCAGGTGTCTGTTCATGTTTCCTTGGTACCCAGCCCAGAGCCCCTCTTGCCTCAGAATCTTCCTTGACTTCTGCCAGAGTTGAGCAGCTGGCCCTCTGATAGGCACATATGAGTGGATGTGGTCACGCCTGGCCCCCCGCATCTGGTGGGAGGGGGCGCACCAGCCCCCCCGGATCTGATGAGAGGGGGCGCGCCAGGTCCCCCGGATCTGGTGGGAGTGGTTGCGCCAGGCCCCCTGGATGTGGTGGGAGTGGGCGTGCCTGGCCCTCTGGCCCCCTGGATCTGGTGGGAGTGGGCGCACCTGGCCCCCTGGATCTGGTGGAAGTGGGCGCGCCTGGCCCCTGGATCTGGTGGGAGTGGGCGCGCCTGGCCCCCTGGATCTGATGGGAGTGGGCGCGCCTGGCCCCCTGGATCTGGTGGGAGTGGGTGCGCCTGGCCCCTGGATCTGGTGGGAGTGGGCGTGCCTGGCCCCCTGGATCTGGTGGGAGTGGGCGCGCCTGGCCCCTGGATCTGGTGGGAGTGGGCGCGCCTGGCCCCCTGGATCTGGTGGGAGTGGGCGCGCCTGGCCCCCTGGATCTGGTGGGAGTGGGTGCGCCTGGCCCCTGGATCTGGTGGGAGTGGGCGCGCCTGGCCCCCTGGATCTGGTGGGAGTGGGCGTGCCTGGCCCCTTGGATCTGGTGGGAGTGGGTATGCCTGGCCCCCTGGATCTGCTGGTTGTGCAGATGGTGGGCGTCTCCGTCTCTGGGCTCCCTGTGTGTCCCCGGTGCTGGCAGACGTATAGCAGGTACCCACAAAGCCAAGCTGGCCTTGCAGCGCTCGGCTCGGTCAGTCCACACCTGCTGAGCAGCTTCTCTGTGCCTGCACTGCCCAGCGCCTGGTGGAGGGAATGCTGGCCTCTCGTGACTCTGACACTGACCACCAGTCTTGTCTGATTGCAGTTGGGCCGGTGCACAAACAGCGTGGTCAAGTATGAGCTGATGCGCCCATCCAACAAGGCCCCGCTCCTTGTGCTGTGTGAAGACCACCGGGGCCGCATGGTGAAGCACCAGTGCTGTCCCGGCTGTGGCTACTTCTGCACAGCGGTAAGAGCCCAGTCGGGCGGCCTCTGTGCCCTCCACAGGCTTGCTGTCTGCTCGCTGGTGCTGGTTCCTGTCCTGTGTCCACCTGCTGTCGGGTGGTCCAGCAGCTTGGCCCAGGTCTGGTGTCTGTCTGGAGGTCTCCAGTGTGTCACAAGCCCCTCACCACCGCTCTTGAGCCCCAGTGCCTTAGACACTTTCACCCCCAACCCCCATTTCCCTCCTCCTGCCTGCAAGCCGCTTTCGGAGATGACTAGGACGGTGTGACCTGGACTTCCAGGCCGGAGGAGGGAAGTAGGGGTTAGGGGTGAAGGTGTCTAAGGCCCTGGGGCTCGAGAGCAGTGGTGAGGGGCTTGTGACGCATTGAAGACTCCAGGTGGAAGCTGTACTGAGGACGTTCACCCCCCATGACGAGGGTGTACAGAGCACACAGCTCCCGGCAGAGGCAGCACCACCCTGCTGTGCCCTGGGCTGTTTCTGTTGGGATCTTGGGTCATCAGTGACTTCACTGTCAAACATCTGTGCTCAGCCGTGCCCAGGGCCCCCTGAGAATGGGCTGCTTCCCTACGGAACTCCCTTGTGTGGGCACCCTTGTGCATGTAGGGTGTGAGAGCGTGTGTGTGCGCGTGCACATCTGTGTGAGCCTCTGCCTGTCAGCGTCTGTGCGCGTCTGTGTGTGTGTGTGTGTGTGTGCGTGTGCACATCTGTGTGAGCCTCTGCCTGTCAGCGTCTGTGCGCGTCTGTGTGTGTGTGTGCGCGTGCACATCTGTGTGAGCCTCTGCATGTCAGCGTCTGTGCGCGTCTGTGTGTGTGTGTGTGTGCGCGCGTGCACATCTGTGTGAGCCTCTTCCTGTCAGCGTCTGTGTGTGTGTTTGGGTGTGAGCTTCAGGCACCCAGAGATGCCCTGCTGCCCCTTTGTGAACCTGGGCCAAGAGCTTCCACTTTTGGGGGCTTTTCTTTGGACTTCACACCTTGCATGTCGTCCCCATCTTCAAACATCCTTTTTTTGCTTCTGCTACATCTGTTTATCTCTGACTTTCTGCAAGAAAATGCTGTTCTTATGGCTGTGTGCCCCTCCCCGAGGCTCACCTGGGTTGCCAAACCACATCTGCTGCACTGCCAGGCACGGGGGCAGCTCCAGCTGCCTGATGCTGTGCCCTGAGATTCTGTCGTCTGGCCCTGTCCCTATCCGCCCTTCAGAATAGGGGCCTTCTGGGTCCTTCTTTAGGCCTTCTCTTTGTGGGCAGCCTCAGCTTTCCTGGGCCTGGGTGGGTCGGAGGCAGCCAAGTGACCTCTGTCTGGCTTCAGCTTCCTCTCTGTGGGGCGAGAGCACCGTGGGAAGCATCGTTCCTCCTTCTTAACGATGCCTGGGGCCAAGACTGGACCCCACCCCGACCCATGGCTCACTCTGCAGACCGCCCAATGTGGGATGCGGTGCCAGTTTAGTAGTACTTTATTTTTCCAAATACTAACCCCAATTAAAACAAAAAATTTTTGTTGTCCTCCCATTTTTAGGGTAATTTTATGGAGTGTCAGCCCGAGAGCAGCATCTCTCACCGTTTCCACAAAGACTGTGCCTCTCGCGTCAATAATGCCAGCTATTGTCCCCACTGTGGGGAGGAGAGCTCCAAGGCCAAAGAGGTGACGATAGCTAAAGCAGACACCACCTCTACCGTGACACCAGTCCCCGGGCAGGAGAAGGGCTCAGCCCTGGAGGGCAGGGCCGACACCACAACGGGCAGGTACCTGGCACAGGCTCTGGCTGGGCTCTCCAGTCGTTACCTGAAAAGGTTTCAGTTGTTATTGTAACATTATTGCTTTCTGCTGTTTTTCCCAGAAGTCTCTGAGCTGATGCTGATGCTCATGGTGATTTCTGACATTTAAGACACTGAAATTCATTTATTGCCGTTTGTACATACGTCGCTCTCTTTCAGTTTGGTCATGTAGATCCATTTGCCTGTTTTGAACCGGTGTTCACAGCACCCCCATTGATGTAGCCCTGTGGTGTTTCTGTTGCCGGCACAGTCCCGTCAGTACACAGGCGATAGAGGAGTGGTAGCTGCTGCAGTCTGTGACTGAGTTCTGTGGCATTGAGGTTTGAAGGCCTTAGCTGAAGACAAAAAAAGTATCAAATAATTAGAAGTATTCATTTTTTTTTTTTTTCTTTTTTTTTTTTTGAGACGGAGTCTTGCTCTGTCGCCCAGGCTGGAGTGCAGTGGCCGGATCTCAGCTCACTGCAAGCTCCACCTCCCGGGTTTACGCCATTCTCCTGCCTCAGCCTCCGGAGTAGCTGGGACTACAGGCGCCCACCACCTCGCCCAGCTAACTTTTTGTATTTTTAGTAGAGACGGGGTTTCATCGTGTTAGCCAGGATGGTCTCGATCTCCTGACCTCGTGATCCGCCCGTCTCGGCCTCCCAAAGTGTTGGGATTACAGGCTTGAGCCACCGCGCCCAGTCAGAAGTATTCATATTAGACAGATATAATTGTCTTCCTGAAAGAGTCCAGTAGAAACAGCTGAAAAGTTTTTAGAGCTCAAGAGTCAGTAAGAGGATCTGATAAGAAGAGGCAGAAGCCACTTGCCTTCTTCCTTACCAGAAGTTTCCTACCTGAGAATAAAATTACGAAAGAGATCCTTTCAAAACAGCAACAAAATCTGTTACTACCCAGCAGAACAAAAGAACTTAAATGTGACACTAATATAAAGAAAACAAAAACTTCCTTGAAGATTATTTAAAAGAGACTCAAATTGTGGACATGTTAAGGTGATTCCTTCCTATTAACCTGTACATTTAATGCACTTTGAATCAAAATTCCAGTGGGATTTCCTTTTCTTGGGGTGGGCAGTGGACTTGATAGATTCAGCTTGAAGCTCATTCATGAGAGTGATTTTGAACCCGCTGCCCGGAAGTCTAGGAAAAGCTGCTCTAGTATTCTCAGGAAATTTGGTTCTGAATCCTGAACCGTTGCATCCAGGGACTCAGCAGACAGTAAGCAAATCCGCAGCTCTCACTTAGAAAAGAGCGCACTGGGGCGGTCAGAGTCGGAACAGGCCATGTTTCATGTTTTCATAAACGTTTCCCCGATTTCCTCCCACTGAAGTGCTGCTGGGCCACCGCTCTCGGAGGACGACAAGCTGCAGGGTACAGCCTCCCACATGCCCGAGGGCTTTGATCCAACGGGACCTGCTGGGCTCGGGAGGCCAACCCCTGGCCTTTCCCAGGGACCAGGGAAGGAAACCTTGGAGAGTGCTCTCATCGCCCTCGACTCGGAAAAGTAAGACCTGATGTGTGATTGCAGAGATGTCTCAGGGCCTGTTTTAATCTGCACCCCATGTTTTTCCCCATGGCGTCATTTTAGCACTTTTCAGCTTTTTGATTAATGCTGTTTATTAGAATAATTTGTATATTTTCACACTGTTTTGGGAAATCATTGCAAATTACTGTCCTCTGATTATATTAAGAGCAACATGTGACACCTTTGAAGTCCTAAGTGAGGAGGTAGTCTTGGTGAGCTTTGACAGACATTTCCTGGTTGCTGTTGACCCTGAACTGCCCTTAGGTCATGAGAGCAGACACTACTTCTGCTGCCTTGGCACCATTTTCCTCCCAGGCCCCACCACATCTGTGCAATGCAAGGGTTGGGCCAAGGGGCCCTCCAGGCTTTCCTGACAGCTCGCAAAAACCCAACCCCCCTCATCCTCCTCTCAGCATTGCCCCCCCACCGGGAGGCAGACCAGCCCTCCTCATCCTCCTCTCAGCATTGCCCCCCCAGGGAGGCAGACCAGACTGTGGCACTGAGGCTTGTGTTGGCCTTCTCCCTGGAGGTCCCCTCTGTCTGCCTCCAGCCTCACCTCTGAGCCTGTTCCTGAAGTGACGGTGCCATCTGCCGATGCCCACAGACCCTGCTCACTGACCAGACCCCAGACTGTTCCCAACCCCCACTTTCTCCCCCATCCCTTGGTGATTGCGTTAGTCTGCTTTTGTGTCAATATAAAGAAATGCCCAGGGCTGGATAATTTATAAAGAAAAGAGGCTTAATTGGCTCGCAGTTCTCCAGACTGTACAGGAGGCATGGTGCTGGCATCTGCTCCTTGGGAGGCCTCAGGAAGCTACAGTCATGGTGGAAGGCAAAGCAGGAGCAGTAGCAAGAGACAGAGAAGGGGAGTGACCAGATCTTGTGGGAACTGACTGAGCAGGAACTCACTCACCAGGGGGAGGGATGACGCGAAGCCATTAATGAGAGATCTGCCTCCAGGATCCAGTCACCTCCTACCAGGTCTCACCTCCAACACTGGAGGTCACATTTCAACATGAGGTTTGGGAGGGACACAGGTCTAAACCATATCAGTTATCAGCTTAGTCATCGAGTTAAGGTTTCAAAGCAAAAGTGCCGGTGTTGACAGCTCTCACTGCCCCAGGCATCTTCTGTAGTGCGAGCTGTGCCCTCACTCATGACCACGCTGTGTGGGCTCATCCTGGCCGGGGCTGGTCTTGGCCGTGCTGAGCATAGATGAGGTCCTTGGGGCCTGCCGTGACCCTGTTCCCCTGCATCCTGCGCTGGCTCTGTTGTCGCGTTGTGTAAAGCCTCACGGTGTGTAGCGTTCTCCTGCAGTGACGGGGAAGGCAGTTTCTTGTTCTGCAGCTTCTACCATGAGATCTCTCAAGACTGGTGGGTTTGCACTTGAGCTTGTGGGGCTGGTGGGCAGACGTTCCCTGGGCCTTCCAGCCTTCAGCTTCACGTGGGGGACGCGGAGCCCCATGCTGACCCAACTGTTGTCCTGTGCTTCCCACAGACCCAAGAAGCTTCGCTTCCACCCAAAGCAGCTGTACTTCTCCGCCAGGCAAGGGGAGCTTCAGAAGGTGCTCCTCATGCTGGGTAAGTGCCTTCCTGCCACCCGGGCACACGCGACCGGCCCTGTGGCACTGAAAGAAGCCGAGAGCCGTTGTTACCCCTTCCTCGGAAGCCTGGTCTCATTTTGGTTTCCTGTTTCTGTGTCTCTGAGTTCTCTGATGAGTGCGAAGAGGTCGCCCACTGGTGTTGAGGCTTTTTATGGTATTCATATTCAGTTATGCAGGATGGTAGAACTATTCTCTACGAAGTTCTAATCTTTAAAAAGGAATTAGGAATGCGATTATTAAATCAAGCAGAAACGTAGATTAAGGAAAAGCAAAACTAGTGAGTTGGGGCCCTGCTGAGATGTGTGGTGATGACGGCAGCTGATGTCTCACCTGTGCTGATCACAGCAGCTGTGGTGTGGACAAAGTAGGCTTCGGCTATAGGTATTTTATAACAGGCAAACCAATTGCATCAGATTTCTAATACCCAAAAGCGTGCTTGTTAGATAGAGTAGATGGAGCCTTCCCAGTGATCATCTGGTCTCTGAGCTCACAGCTCTAGGCTTGATTTCTCTGACGTTCAACGTCTCTGGGTTGAAAAGGATGATTAAGAAGCCCTTTACTGGACAGTACGTCAAGTAAAAAGAAGCAAAACCATTTGCTCTTAAAAAAAGGTTTATTTATGTTGACCAGCAGTTTTTTAATCATTTTTGTCACAGACTTCACATGACAATAAGGTCACCTCACTGCTCCATTGCTCACTGTCCCCTCAGACCTCCTGGGAATTGACCGATGCTCAGGCCTCTGTCCCCGGCCTTGCTTGCTCCCCTAGGGTATGTCTGCCCTGGTCAGCTGCCTCACAGGGCCTGGGGCGGCCATGGCCAGTACGCACGGAAATATAGAAGGAACCTCAGAGTTTGAGCAGGGCGGTGAAGGGAAGAGCATGCCTTGCCGAGTTAGTTCTGACAGAGTGACCTGCCTGTTCGATTCCACAGGAGACTAGCACACTCAATTCTCAAGTCCAGAGGATGGTGCTGTGGGCGGGTCGTGGCCTGGCTCGAGGTGGCTGTTTGTGTGGAAGCTGGTCGTTTGTGAGTGCTTGCCAGCCATTGTGACAGTCCTGAGCTAGAGTCTGTGGCTACATCTGAAATCATTAATAAAACTGTGTTTGTTCACAGTGGACGGAATTGACCCCAACTTCAAAATGGAGCACCAGAATAAGCGCTCCCCACTGCACGCGGCGGCGGAGGCTGGACACGTGGACATCTGCCACATGCTGGTTCAGGTTCGGTGGCACGGCGCCCTCCTAGGGCTCTTCACCTGCTCTTCTTTATTTTTATCAAAGCAAAATCATACCACGTTTTTGGTTCTTCCATAGAACTGTGAAGCGGACACAGAATCAGCTTTTCTGCCCGAGTCCTGCAGGTGGATCGGTGCTTCCCACTGTTTCTTCCGGCATTTACCGCGGCCTTTGGGAAGAGCATGCTGCTGTTTGGCTGTTTCTTGATTTGCTTTCTTTGGTTTTGGTTTTGGTTCTTCACACTCATGACTTCCCCCTGGGGGAGCCAGGCACTCGGGGAGGCACAGACGCCCTTCCTCAGCCCCGTTGACTGGCTCCCATTTTGTTTAGATCAGATCATGTGTGCATTTTCAAGCTGAACCGTGTCATCTACAGGCATGTTGTGTCTGTCGTGAATCAGTGGCTTGTGTTTCTGTTGGTTGAGTTGACTCTGCCTCCTGCTAATTTATTCTGAACCGTCTGAACGCTGCCCGCTTTCTCTGGGTTCAGACACACAACTCAGTTTGTCCCCCTGTGACGTCCCTTCCCTGATGCCCGTGTTGGGTCTCCTGTTTCTCAGATGCCAGGTTTGAGTCTGGTGCGGTCTGACTTCTGAACCTTTGCATGTGACCTATTATTTGGAAACTTGAGGAACTTTCCTTGAACCCCACTGGTCTGAAGTTGCACCTCGTTGTAACATGGGTCTTTTTAGATCCACTGGGGCATTTGGTGCATGTGCTGTGCCCTTTCAGTGCAGAAATCCACACCTGTCAGTTCCAGGAGGATTTCCTGCGTGACTTCTGTGCCCGGGTCCTCACCTGGCTCAGCTCTGTCCTGGGGCTCTCGTAACTCAGGCGTGGAACCTTCTGGACCGATTTCATGCCGTGGTCTGCTTTCTTGTCTTTTGGTTCTGCCTTCTAGGCAGCGTTCTCACCTTTAGCTTCGAGCTCCTGGGGGATTTTTAACGTGTGTGGTCACATTTTCAAATCCCAAGAATTCCTTTCTGCTCTCGGATAGTTCCTCTTTCAGTAGCCTCTTGTTCTTCCCTTAGTTCTCTGATGATATTATGGTTACTTTGAAGTTTTATGCTGCTCTGTTTGTTTTAGTTTTTCTTATCTAAAGGTTTTCCTCAAATGCCCAGTGATTCCTGTTTATATTTAAAGTAAACTACTAAAAAGCCGGTGGTAGCTCTTGCTTGCCGAGGGCTGTCAGCTGCAGGGTGATCTGCGGGCCTGGCTGTTTTGTTGGGGCCCCCGGGCCCCACTGTCTGGGATGGACCTGTCCCCTCAGACTGCACCTGTCTCTGCCTTTCTTAGGGCCAGGAAGGAGAGAGTGACGGGGCGCGCCGTCTGCTGTGCTCACACCCACCCGCTGTGCAGCTGCCTCAGTCTGTCCCCCGTTTCCGGAGTCATAACTGATGGTGTTTTGTTACTATTTATCTGGAATGATTTTTCCCTCCTTTTTTTCTGACCTTTTTCCCTCGTTTTTGGATATATGTGTTTTAAACATAGAACTTGATTTTTATAAATTTAGTCTAACCATCTTGGTATTTTAATAGGAACTTTTAGTCCTTTATACGTAATGTCTTATATTGTAGTTTTAATTTCTAGCTGTCTTAGTCCATTTTCTTTTGCTGTAACAGAATACTTGAGACCGAGTCATTTATAAAGAAAATAAATTTATTTCTCACAGTTCTGCAGGCTGGGAAGCCCAAGGTCGAGGGGCCGCCTCTGGTGACTTCTGGTGAGGCCCTTGAGCTGTGCCTGAACACAGCCAGGAACCTGCCAAGAGGGAGACGCTCCAGCACAGCCTTGCTGCGGACCAGGCTGCCTACACGGGAGCAGGTCCATTCCTGGGGACTGACCCTGCCTTTAGAAAGGCATGATTCCATCTTCACAGCCTCATCGCCTCTTAAAGGCCTGGCCTCCCCACCTCATTGGGGCCCCCAACCTCAATAAGTAAATCGCATTCAGACCAGAGTGCCAGCCTTTTGAAGCCAGTACTTTTTGGTCGTTCTTCTTGCCGTCTTTTGAATTGATTTTTATTTTGATTGTGCCACTTCTCTTCTCTCTTTTAGTCTGGAAGTTACAAACTTTCCACTTTTTGCCCCAGTGGTTCCTCTCAGTCTCACGTGCAGACTTGACCAAGGTCAGGACTGAATGAGATGGAGATGGGGGAGCCAAGCCTCGGCAGGGGATGAGGGAGGGAGCAGCTGAGGTGAACTGGGGTCCAGTAAGCCAGGGGTTGGTGGGGGGCTCCTGGAGGCTGAACGT
Source organism: Theropithecus gelada (assembly GCF_003255815.1). Classification (NCBI taxonomy): domain Eukaryota; kingdom Metazoa; phylum Chordata; class Mammalia; order Primates; family Cercopithecidae; genus Theropithecus; species Theropithecus gelada. The sequence goes on along the minus strand of NC_037683.1, from coordinate 420,802 downwards.
GTTTCGTGAGAAGGGCTGAGCCGAGGTAGGCACTGGGGCCAGCTCCATGCAGGAGGAGGCTGCTGGGTATGTCAGGGAGAAGCAGGAAAGGATTCAGAGGCACTGGGGTGGCCTCGAGACGAGTCACGTGGGCTGTGGTTCATGGTGAGACCATGAGGGAAGTGGCTGACCTGGTGGGAACAGGCTTATGGGGGGGTGAGGTCTGGGGCAGCCGGGGTCAGGGAGGGGGGGGTGGTCTTCTGGACACAGGCAGAGCTGGAGCGAGGGGTGGGCTGTTCAGGGCAGGAGTGATGCCAGGACATTCATAGTTGGGGCTCTGAGGAAGAGGAAGAGAGCGTGGTCTGGAAGAGGCAGGAGCTGGTGGTGTGGGGCTCGAGAGCAGATGCCGGTGGAGGGCCAGGCATTCGGCTGGGAGGCCCACTCCTCTCCTGGGAGGCCTTGTGAGGGGTGTGGCGTGATTCTGTTCTGTTGTGGATGGACCTGGATGGGGACAAGTGTGCAGAGCCACATGGGGGAACGGGCCCACGGGAACAAGGGCTACATGAGCGCTGCCCCGATGGCCCCAGGAGCTGGGCAAGGCCATGAATGTGGGCCGTGTCGGCCCGTGAGGGTCCAGCGTGCTGAGCCCGTGAGGGTGGGGCGTGCCGGGCCCCTGAGGGTGGGCCGTGCTGAGCCTGTTCTCCATGCCCACCGCTGGCTGTGGAGGCTTCTTGAAGACATTCCTCCTGTGCCTGGAATTCCAGGTTGCTGGTGGTTTTCCTCAGGTCACGTAAGGAATGATGCCACTGTCTTCCTACTTGCATTCTTCCTCTTGAGAAATTAGCTTGCCACTCCTTTAAAAGACACTGGTGTTCTCTTTGACTTTCTTTTTTAAACATTAAAAAATTAAAAAAATATATATGGTTGCATCATGCATACAGAAAAGTCCTTACAACGCAAACATATGGCTAACAAATCATTCTACTATGGCCCTGACGTTCCTGCCCCGTGAGACGCAGTGTTGCTGGCTCCGTGTTGCTGGCTCCCTGGACTCCTGGTGGACACCTGAGTGCCCTCCCTGGAACAGCAGCTGTTTTGGTCTCACCGCCCCGCACGTGCCTCGCGCAGTAGGGTTCTGTTTGTTTGCGTTTAACCTTTATGCTGAGTTGTCTAGCATGAGTTCCTTTGTATCTGCTTCCGTCAGTCAGGAAAACAGGGGAGTGTAGAAACAGGACATGGCCGTGGGGCTGAGTGGCCTAGCCCTGCCGGGGCTCCCTGCTGACTGCCCGCGCTCTGTGCTTGCCTGAAACTCACCTTTGGGGAGGCTGCGTGAGGAGCACAGAGCTCTTCGTTCTGTTTTATAGTTTCATGTGAGTTTAATGCTGTGAAATAAAATGATGTATTGGGAGGAAATCGAATCGTTATGTCCCTTGGTGCTGCTGTTCATCCAGTGCCCGGGGTCTGACCAGCCTAAAACCACTTCAGATTAAATTCCTAGCCTGATGTGTAATTTGATGGCCCGCCCTGCACAACTTACTGTTGCTGGTCTTAGAGGGATTTCTATTTTTTCTTCCCCTTAGAATCTAAGTGGTTTTCCTGAGATTCTCCAGGAAGAGAGCGATTGGCTTTATCTCTAGTTTGCCCTGAATCCAAGGGTGCTGTTTCCCAGGGGTTCAGCATTTGCAGGGGTGTCTCACATCTCACACCCACTCTGGGCAGGCTCTGGCCACACCAGTGAGGGCCTGTGGCGTCCTCTCCCTCAGGCTCTGGTCTTGGCCGTGTGGCGTCATCTCTCCTGGGCTCTGGTCTCAGTCATGTCTTTGAGCCAGGTCTCCTGCAGCAGCACAGGAGAGGGGTTTGTGTTCACCCTGCGAGAGGGTCCCCCGGAACCAGAGGGGTTCATGCTCACCCATCCCTTCAAAAGGTCCCCTAGAACCAGAGGTCCCACTTGGCTTGAGTCTCCCCAGGGCTCCCTGCCCCCACTGCAGCACAGGCACTCGACCATGTGTGGCTGTGTGTTAAAAGTGAAGACGCGGCCGGGCGCGGTGGCTCACGCCGGTAATCCCAGCACTTTGGGAGGCTGAGGCGGGCGGATCACGAGGTCAGGAGATCAAGACCATCCTGGCTAACACGGTGAAACCCCGTCTCTAGTAAAGATACAAAAAATTAGCTGGGCACAGTGGCGGGTGCCTGTAGTCCCAGCTACTCGGGAGGCTGAGGCAGGAGAATGGCGTGAACCCGGGAGACGGAGCTTGCAGTGAGCTGAGATCGCGCCACTGCACTCCAGCCTGGGCGACAGAGCGAGACTCCGTCTCAAAAAAAAAAAAAAGTGAAGACATACCCCCAGTCACATGAGCTGTGCTTGGAGGGCTCAGTAGCCGTGTCGCCAGGGGCCGCTCGCTGCCTTGAGCGCAGACAGAGAAATGCATCGTGCAGAAAGCGCTTCCCTGGCAGCCGACCTGGAGTCCACCCCAGCCTTTTGCCGGCGCTGGGGGCATCAGTGTTCTGGCTCCCAGACTGGGGAGGGGCTCTGAGGGTCAGTCACGGAGCCTCCTAGGTGTCCGAGCTGCCTCAAGCGCCCCGGGGCCTTTTCCCCACTGACTTGATCTGTGTTTTCGAACCTGTGGAGGCCGGGGCTGTGCCTCCATCTGCTGCGGCTCCGGGGGCTGCTGCCCTCTCATCTGCTGCCTTTGGTGTCCCGGTCCCTCGTGCTGTCGGGTTTCATTGGCGTCCCGGTCCCTCGTGCTGTCGGGTTTCATTGGTGTCCCGGTCCCTCGTGCTGTCGGGTTTCATTGGTGTCCCGGTCCCTCATGCTGTCGGGTTTCACACTGTGTCTGCGGTTTCTGAAGAGTGCTGAGCGAGGTGCCACATGCTCCCGTCCGAAGTCACCATAGACACTCATGTTTTCATGTTTGCTCTTCCATCATCTCTCATTAAAAAAAAAAATGTTGTAAACTCCTTTACTGTTATCTCCCGCACGCCCCTACCAAGACCATGTAGGGTCCAGTCTTGATTCCCTAACCCCTTTTCCTGAAAAGGTGCTACCTCCTTCCCAGGCTGCAGCTACCGTTCGGTGACAGCTGGTGATGGATAGATGGGTGGTGGGCTGAGAAGAGGGGACTGGAAAGAGCTATTCCAGGCTCAGCCCTGCCCCCCACAGCCTTGCCTCTGAGTGTAGGGGAAACAGAGGCATGACTCACCAGGACCAGGCTCATGCCAGCTGGGCCACGGCCACACCACACGTGGGGTAGTCCAGTAAACATTGTGGACTCCCAGCAAGGCTGCTGCCTGGTGTTTCGAGGCTGCTGGGGTCGCAGACACCTGCCTGGCCTTGGCTCCCTGTCAACAAACTGGGGGTGGGAGCGGGAGGGAGGAGTGGCCCCTGTCCTAGGAGCCTCACAGGAGAGCAGCCAGCCTGGGCCAGGGGCCGCCAGGTCCTGAGGGTGGCTGACCCAAACATCATAGATGCTTTCGTTGGGTGACACCCCCTGGAAGAGGGCGTCTAGATCCCAGAGCAGCACTGGGGGCCCTCAGGTTTCAGGGGCCACCCCCCAGTAGGCAGGGCTGGTTGACGGTGGCCATTGGGGATAGGAGGTGGGTGGAGGTGCCAAGGTCATTACCACATTGGGAGTGTAGATAGGCAAGTAGGAGGTGGACAGCTGCCCACAGAGGGAGGCCCTGTGTCCCCGCTGGACAGCCCCCCAGGAACTGAGGTGCCCTGCAGTAAGTGGAGAGGCCAGGCCCTAGGCTCTGGGGAGAGGGTCGAGGGCCCGATGGCTCCCGCCAGCAGAGTCTCCCCCTCCCCTCTCGTGGGGCCAGGAAGCGGGCAGAGGGGCCACAGAGGCCTCTCAGAGAAGGGCGGGGGTGGGGTGGGCACTGCCTTCTCCCCACTGAACCCCATACCTGCCTGCAGAAGCTGAACTGCTCTGTGGCACCAGCCCTGGCCGGGATGCCCCTTCCCAGAGTCCCCTAGCAGGGACTGGATGCTGAAGCAATTGCTGGGTGGTGGCAGATGACTGAGCGACTAGTAGAGCCAGCCATGCAACACGCAGGGGGGCCCAGGGCATTGGCGAAGGCTCCACCTGCACCCGCTTCTGCCAGTGCCTCAGCTGGGATGAGGCTCATGCAGGTGTAGGGAGGTTGCAGGTGTAGGGAGGTTGCAGGTGTAGGGAGGTTGCAGGTGTAGGGGATTGCCGCCCTGCAGGTGTCTCTCCTCCCCTCGGGGACTGGGAGAGCCACTGTGCCTTCTGGGCTGCAGGCGGGAGTTGCTGCGGGCCCAATGCCTGGGAGGCGGACCACGATGGGTAGCCGTTGGCGGGGCGTGCGCGCGAGCCTGGGAAGGGCGCCATCCGTCAGAGCCTCGCGGAGGGTGAGCGGCCGTTTCGGCCTTGGGGCCTCAGACTGTGTGGGACTTGGTCAGTGCCAGCCGCTCCGCTTGCAGTGAGGCTTTGGGGAGCGCGTGGAAGGCGGGTCCTGTTCCGCGTCTGCGTGGGGTCCAGGATGCAGCTGGATGTGGGGCGGGACCTGTTTCTTGGCACTGGCAGGTCCGTCTGTTCACCGTTGGCCCCCGCGCGGGTCTCGCTTTGACTCTTCCTTTTCTCCGCTGCTTCTCTCCACTCTTAGAGCTTTCTTGGGCTTTGTCTCAGTGTCCCGTGTTTTCATGGGCGGGGTCATTTCCTTCTGCTTACCCGGGTCCTGGGTGCGGTGCGGGTCTGTGAAGGCTCAGCGCTGGGGAGCTGGCAGGCTCCCGTATCCTATGGGCCGCCGTAGCCAAGCCCTCCTTCCTGGGAAAGGACCCCCATCCTCCCCTATGCTCCGCCCGAAGCCGTCAGCCCCTCCTGCCCTTGCAGACTCGGGTCTGTCTGCGCTGCCGCCCGCGCTGCCGGCCTGGTGCTGGTGCAGGGGCTTTCGATGCCGGCCTCTCCCTTGAGGGCGCACCCTTTCTTCTTTCTCCAGGATTTTTTGGGAGCTGGAGGAGCAGCCTCTGTGTGCTGAGGGAGGCAGAGCCACAGCTCCTCTGCACAGCACGGGCCTCGCTCTCCACCTTGTTTTGTGTTTTTTCAAGCTACTACTTGTTAAAAATTAGCTGCTGTAGACTTCTGGCGCTACTTTACCTTCAGGTCTGGCAGCCGGACCTTGGCTTTGAGCTTTGGTGTTTGAGGTCAGCCTTGCATCACTGCCCCCGCTGTGCGCCTCTAGGCCGCAGCCCTTTGACCTCTGACCCTTGCTCTGTGGACCCCGTGTTCTCTTCGGTGAAGCCCAGCTCGTTCCAGTCAGAATCCCCTGGGCCTCTCACTGCCCCTCTATTTTGTGTGTTTTTTTAAAACAGAGTTCACTCTTGTTACTCAGGCTGGAGCGCGGTGGTGCGATCTCGGCTCACTGCAACCTCTGCCTGCCGGGTCCAAGCAACTCTCCTGCCTCAGCCTGTCAGGTAGCTGGGACTACAGGCGCCCGCCACCGCGCCCGGCTAATTTTTGTATCTTTAGTAGAGACGGGGTTTCACCGTGTTGGCCAGGCTGCTCTCAAACGCCTGACCTCAGGTGATCCACCTGCCTTGGCCTCCCAAAGTGCGGGGATTACAAGCGTGAGCCGCCGCGTCCGGCTTCTCTGCCTGCCTTTGGCCTCCCGAAGTGCTGGGATGACAGGTGTGAGCCGCCGCGCCTGGCCTCTGGCCCTCTTAGCCTTTACGAATTAGCCTCATTTTCCATATAGACCATTCTAGGGCTGTTTAAACATTCCTTATTTAATTGTGTTACTTTCGGTTTTTAATTACTAATAGTAAAAACAATACTATTTTCAACCTTTTTTCGTAATAAATGTTTATTTTGTAAATGAAATACTAGGTTTTGTCATCTAAGAAGGTTTTCCTCATGGAGAAGAGGTTTCAACGGCCCAGCAGCTGATTTGCTTTTAGCACACAACCAATTTTAAAGTTGGGGGCTTCTTAAGTTTCACACCCAGAAAAATTTACCTGTGTATACCTGCCGTTAATTGGTCTTTCAGTCTATGTATACCTGCCAGTTCATTGGTCTTTCCAGTTTCTCTGTTTATTTGGAAAAATGGAAACTGTTCTGGAATGCATGCTACTGGAAATCAGGATTTTCCATTTATTTTGGCGAGGACTAAATCAGTGAGAGGGTGCTGTGTGTCCTGGCGGGGTGAACCGGCACCTCCCTCCTGCCTCCTCTCTGCTTAGGGGCCCCTCCCTCCCCTTCTTTGTCTGCTTCAGAAGGTTGTCACCATCCTCCTCATTTCTAAAGGTGTTGTCACACTCCTGTGCTGTAAACATTTTCTATCAAATTACCTTAGAAGTGGAATGAAATCTAGCAGAAATAGTCTGCTTAAAGGTTTGCTACTAATAGAATAATTATGTCTTTGAATACATGTTTAGAAAACTCAGACATTGTTGGTCACTGAAACAGTACAGCTCTCTTGTTTTGAGTGTAGAAGCTTGTCAGTCACTTGTCCCCAGGCGGTGGCTATCGTCACAGCCCTCCCATACACCTGAACTGTTGTTTCACTAGGCGGGCGCTAATATTGACACCTGCTCAGAAGACCAGAGGACCCCGTTGATGGAAGCAGCCGAAAACAACCATCTGGAAGCAGTGAAGTACCTCATCAAGGCCGGGGCCCTGGTGGATCCCAAGGTATGTTCATCTGTCAGAATCACCCTCCTAGTGTGTATGTAGACGTTTCTCAGAAAGCTGAGCAAGGGACATCCTTACTGACATCTCCAGGACCTGAGGCCTTCACACACTGACCCAGTTGTCCAGAAATAGTTCCTTCATCTCACTTTGGTTACCCGGTTTATTATTAAAAACCACTAGTGAGCGCCCATGCTCTATAGAACCTGATAACAGACAGGGGAGCTAATGAGGGGTTTGCCGTGCGCAAGGTGTTCGCCTTACAGTACGTCGTCTCACTGTGTCTTCAGCCCAGAGCAATTAGGCAAGAAAAAGAAATCAAAGGCGTTCCCGTTGGAAAGGAAGAAGTAAAATTGCCTCTGTTCACAGATGACATGTTCTTATATGTAGAAAGCCCTAAAGAATATACAAAAATATTGTTAGCTAACAAAACCAATTCAGCAAAATAGGATAAAAAATTAACACAGAAAAATCAGTTGCATTTCTATATCCTTCAAATGAAGTGTTCAAAAAAGAAATTAAGAAAACAGTTTCATTTACAGTAACATCAAAAAGAATAAAATACTTAGGAGTAAGTTTAACCAAGAAGACAAAAGACTCATAATTGTTAGTTGAAAACTAACAAACATTGCTGAAAGAAATTAAAGAAGACCTGAATAAATAGAAAGACATCCCATGTTCACAAATGAGAAGACTGAATGTGGTTAAAATGGCTGTAGTATCTGTGGAGTCCTTACTAAAATCCTAACAGCTTTTTTGTTTTTTTGAGACAGTCTTGCTCTGTCACCCAGGTTGGAGTACAGTGGTGCGATCTCGGCCCACTGCATCCTCCACTTCCCAGGTTCAAGCAATTCTCCTGCCTCAGCCTCCCTAGTAGCTGAGATTACAGGCGCGCGCCACCATGCCTGGCTAATTTTTGGTATTTTTAGTAGAGACGGGGTTTCACCATGTTGGCCTGGCTGGTCTCAAACTCCTGACCTTGAGTGATCCGCCCGCCTCAGCCTCCCATGGTGGTGGGATTATGAGTGTGAGCCACCGTGCCCGACGCTAACAGCTTTTTTTTTTACAGATACAAAAAAACTCTAAAGTTTATACAGAGTCTCAAGAGACCCAGAGAAGCCAAACAATTTTGAAAAAGTTAGAGAACTCATACTTGCTGATTTCAAAACTTACTATATACAGCCACAGTAGTGAAAACAGCGTGGGACTGGCATAAAGGCAGAAATAGAGACCAATGGAATAAAATAAAAAGCCCAGAAATAAACCATTGCATATATGGTCACTGATTTTTGGTAAAGTTACGAAGACCATTCAATGGGAAAAAGATTGCCTTTTCAACAGATGGTGCTGAGACAGCTGGATGTCCACATCCCGAAGCGTGAGGTTGGATCCTCACCTAACACTCTCTTCAAAAATTAATGGAAAATGCAGCTGGGCGTGGTGGCTCACACCTGTAATCCCAGCACGTTGGGAGGCCGAGGCAGGTGGATCACCTGAGGTCAGGAACTCAAGACCAGTCTGTCCAACACTGTGAAACCCCGTCTACTAAAAATACAAAAATTAGTCGGGTGTGGTGACGGGCGCCTATAATCCCAGCTACCTAGGAGGCTGACGTAGGAGAATCAATTGAACCCAGAGGCGGAGGTTGCAGTGAGCTGAGATCACGCCACTGCACTCCAACCTGGGTGACAAGATTGAAACTCTGTTCAAAAAAGAAAATGGAAAATGGACATGGATGAAAGGCCCATACTTAAGAGCTAAAACCAGAACACTCTTGGAAAAAGACATGAGGGGAAAGCTTTATGACATTGGATTTGACGACGATTTCTTGGATACTATACAAAAGCATAATCAAAGAAATAGATAAACGTGATTAAAATTAAAAACGTTTGGCCCTGGGAAATGATGTGCAGCCGGAAAGGCAGCCACCCCCTCGCCCGTCACGCAGCGCACGTTCGCAGGGAACCTGGCACTAAACCGCCCGTAGGTGACCTGCGTCTGGGTTGGGGTTTCACGTGTGGTAGAGCAGCTCCCTCACTGCGAGCTGCTCGTTGAAAGTCAGCCCCCGACACAAGGGTTTGTAAAGATAATAAAAGATTTTAAAATGGAGAAAAATAAATAAACTTTTGTACATCAAAGATTACTACCAACGGAGTGAAAATACCACCTACAGAATGAGGAAATGTATTTGCAAATTCTCTGATAAGAAATTTTTATGCAGAATATATAAAGAGATTGTACATCTCAACAACAGAAAATTAAACAACCAGTTCAGAAATGGGCAAAGAAAGGGCTTGAATAGCCGTCTCTCTGAGGAAGGCCCCCAAGGGCCGGTTCCCACATGAAAAGGTGTCCATCGTCACCAGCCACCAGGGAAGCCACCTCAGAGCTATGGTGAGACGCACCACAGAGGATGTGGCAGTGTCGGGACTGCCACGCATTGCTGGTGGGGATGTAAACGCTGCAGCCATTGTGGAAGCCAGTCGTGGTTCCTCAGGTTGCTAAGCATAGGACAACCCTCTGGTCTGCAGCAACTCCACTCCTGAGAGCGTGCCCCGGACATGAAGACCAGGACCACAGACAGATCTTCACACAACATGGTTCCTGCCGCATCGTTCACAGTAGCCGAAGGACAGAAACAACCCAGATGTCTCGGCAGATGCCTGCGTCAGCGCGTTTGGTCCATCCGCACGATGGGATGTGACTCAGTCACAGAATCAGTGACATTCTGACATATGAACAGCACAGATGGACCTTGAGGACATTCTGCTGCAGGAAAGAAGCCAGACCCAAGGACAAATCCTGTACGACGTGACCGATAGATAGAAGCCATCTAGAGCAGCGAGATTCATAGAGACAGAAAGTAGACTGGAGATTCCATGGGGCTGGGGGATGGTGTTTTGCCTCATGATTGTAGAGCTTTGTTTTGGCGTAATGAAGAAGCTTTGGGAGTAGTGGTAATTGTGAATGCATTTAATGCCACAAAACTGCACAAAATGTTTAAAATGGCAAATTTTGTTACATATTATCATAACCACATTTAAATTCTTAGTCTTTCATACTAATACACATTTTTTCCACCAAAAAAGTGATCACACTCCTCATAGTAATTCAACTCCTGCCTCATATCACATTAAACTTTCACTGTTTTCTGTTACTAAATATTATTCTGTGAAACATTACCTAAATGACTGTATCAATTTATGATACAATTTTATCATTAGTCAAATTTGAATATTTAATATTTATCTTATTTTCAATTTTTATTATAAACAGTGCTTCGGGAAACATTTTTGTAGTTAAATATTTGCACATTTGGCTTCTTTAGGACAGATTTCTGGCTGTAGAATTGCCAGATCAAAATAGGTAAACAATTGGGCAGGTTCAGTGGCTTGCTTCTGTAATGCTAGTGCTTTGGGAGGCTGAGGCAGAAGGATGGCTTGAGGTGAGGAGTTTGAGATCAGCCTGGACAACATAGTGAGACCCCATCTCGATAAGAAATGAAAAATTAGCTGGGCGTGGTGGCATGTGCCTGTAGTCATAGTGCCTTGGGAGGCTGAGGCAGGAGCATCGCTTGAGCCCAGGAGTTTGAGGCTACAGTGAGCTGGATTAGCGCCACTGCACTCTAGCCTGGGTGCCAGAGTGAAACCCCATCTCTAAAAAAAAAAAAGAGCTAGAGAAAAACAGCACGTGACATCTAGACAGACAACGTCATGAAATATCACTGACTTCTCATCTGAAACCATGGAGGCAGTTTTTATTGTGCTGAAAGAAGCAAAGCCAAAAAAATGTGACCCCAGAATCCTACCTCCAGTAAAAGTGTCGTTCAGAGAATGGTGGTGAAATCAAACATGTTCAGGTAAAAACAGCAAAAGGCAGATAAGCTTGCTTGGAATCCTGAAGCTTCCAGGAGGAAAACTTAGCCCTTTGGGAATGAATGAGGAACCCTGGATGGTGGATATGAAGACATTTTTCTTATTTAAATTTCCTAAATGTGAGAGGTCATTTAAACTCCAATAATGTCATACGGTGGAGTTTATACACGTTTGGAAGCACAGCAAGTCTTCACTCAACACTGTTGACAGGTCCTTAGAGCATGCGACTTCTTCAAGCGTTGACACCAATTTACCACAGATGATCTAAACAAGAGCAAAGTTCTTCTGCTGTGTTCCTGGTCACAGAAACATTAGCAAGCTTCTAAATCAAGACCAAGGTGTTTCTAACATTAAACACTGAAATGCATGTGAGCTGTACAGACGTTTAAGAAAGATTAATACACACAAGATAAATGTTTATCCAGTTACTCCAGGTCAGGGTTGCGAGTGGACAGAGCCTGTCCTGGCAACTCAGGTCACCTGGCGGGAAGCAGCCTGGGCCAGAGGAAAGCCACACAGACACGGGGAGGAGCTGCCAACTCCACAGACAGTGGCCCGGCTGGGAATGGTTTTTGTTTGTTTGTTTACTTTTAACCTCATCAATGTTATAACAAAACAGTGCTGAGTGAAACGATGCTATTGAAGACCTGCTGTGAAATACAGGATAGTAAGTACCCAAAGGAGGGCAGTGTGAAAGTGGAATCCCACTGTTGTGAAGGTATTTTATTGTGGGAGGTGGTACAATATTAATTTAAGAAGACCAATAAAGACGAATATTGTAATCCCCGGAGAAAGTACCAAGAAAATAAAACAAATATAGCTTTTCAGGAAAAAAAACTAGTAGAGGAAATAAAATGTAATACTGAAAAATTGTGCAACTAAAATGCAGGAATAAAAGCAGATGGGACAAATAGAAAACAAATAGCAGAGTGATGGACTCCAGCCTCACCCTGTCAGTAATTACACTGCAGACTCACTGTCGTCTTAAAAGACAGAGGTTTGTCTAATGACATAGAAAGCGAGAACCAGCTGTGCCTTCCTGCAGCGCTCCTGCTTCCAACGCAAAGACCCCAGCCACGCTGGAGAGACTGGAGAAGTGCACATCGCGTGGCGAGCATGTGACTCCCAGGCGCGGCAAATTACGAAGCGTGGAAGACCACAGAGGCCGTCTTTGTGATTCCAGCACAGGGAAGCGTCTTCTAAGACACAAAAAGCACAAAAATGACAAAGTTAAGTTGCATTAAAATTTAAGAATTTCTCTTCAGAAAGATGCCACAAAGGACACGAACAGACAGTCTAAACACTGGGGGAAGATTTTGCAACGCACTGGCCAAAGATTAATATCCAAAAATATAAAGAACTACAAATGAGGCCGGGCGCCGTGGCTCACGCCTGTAATCCCAGCACTTTGGGAGGCTGAGGTGAGTGAATCACGAGGTCGGGAGATGGAGACCACCCTGGCTAACACGGTGAAGCCCCATCTCTACTAGAAATGCAAAAAATTAGCTGGGCATGGTGGCGGGCACCTGTAGTCGCAGCTACTAGGAGGCTGAGGCAGGAGAATGGCCTGAACCTGGGAGGCGGATTTTGCAGTGAGCTGAGATCACGCTACTGTACTCCAGCCTGGGCGACAGAGCGAGACTCTGTCTCAAAAAATAAATAAATAAAAATAAAAAAATAAAGAACTAGAAATGAAATTAAACCACACAGAAAAATGGGCAAAGAACATAAGTGCGCGGTTCCCAGAAGAGGAAATACATGTGTGTGACCAACAAGCAGGTGAAAACACAGGGCTGAGGGGCCGCCTGAAACAGTCACTGAATTCCATACAACGTAACGCGTAGAAAAGACTGGCAGGGGCGAGAGACAGAGCAGCAGGCAGGGTCCTTACCTTTGAGGTGCGGGGACTGGAGGCCGCTCGGTGAGCAGGGCCTCATACCGGTAGGGTCTGTGATGTGTCTGCAGATGATATACACTGTGATCTAGAGAACTTAAAAGGGTGTAAAAACATCATTTTTGGATATAGATAGTAAAGGTATTGAGATCCATGGGCACAATGAGTAACGATTTCAGGATAGTGATTACCTCTGGGGAGGAGGCAGGAAAAGAAACCAGACCGGCGCTGTGTGGGGTGTCCTGTGGGTGGGGGTGGACTCCAGTGTCTTTGAGCTTCTGTTTGTGTGCCTGCAGACCTCACAGCTAGCCACTGTCACTGAACCCGACAGAAACCTTTCCTTACCAGCAGCCCCGCTCTTTGCCACCTTCACGTCTGTTCCCACGGGGTTCCGTTGACTGACTCTCAATCCCCTCAACCCCCACTCTGCCGCTCCCAGCCCTGCCCTCCTCCTGCCTGGTGTCTCACTCTCATGACAGCTGGCCTCCTTCACTAAGCTCCCTTTGCTGGCGTCTCTTAACCTGCTTGATTCGGAAATGCTTGCCCAGGGTCTCTGCCAGGTGCACCTGCTTCTGTCCTGAACGCTGTGGCAGTCTTCCAGCAGTTAGGGGATTGTCAGCTGCACTATTCCAGCGATTAAAGACACTTGAAAATGAAGGCAGACCTTTTAACAACCGTGCATCATTTTGTATTCATGATAAAATTACAGTTCTGAACACCAGCCGTGTGGGAATTGGCTGTGCTGGCTTTCCTTGAGGAAGGTGAGCATGCTGATTTAGCACCAGCTGGGTGAGCAGTGTGTGCAGTGGTGCCTGTGAAACTCTAGGACTGCTGCACTGACTCCACCGAGATAAGGGGAGAAAGGTAATGAAGGAACATGGTTACACGGAGACAGGAACAGGGGAGTAAAGCAAAGCAAACTCCTAAGGGAGAAAGTGGCGGGGCACGTCCGCGGGCCTGTGCGAGGAGCCTGTGTAAGGCGCGTGGATGGCGCTGGGTGTGGTGGCACCGGCTCCCCCGCCTCTTCTGGAGCTTCCTGGTCTGATCTCCAACCTTGCATGTCTTTTTTTTCCTTTGAGATGGTTTGATCAGTGTGATCCATTTTGTCTCCTCGGGGAAACAGAGCTGAAAGGAAATGAGAAGGTGTTCCCAAGCTGGGCATGGTGGCTCACGCCTGTAATCCCAGCACTGTAATAATCCCAATTATGATGCCTGCGACTCCCAGACCAAGGTGGGAGGATCGCTTGGGGCCGGGAGTTCAAAAATAGCCTAGGCAGTATAGCAAGACCCTGTCTCTAGAAAAGAAAAAAATACATTAGCCAGGCATGGCGGTGCACACCTGTAGTCCCAGCTACGTGGGAGGCTGAGGCAGGAGGATCACTTGGGCATGGGAGTCAGAGGCTGCGGTGAGCTGTGATCACACCACTGCACTCCAGCCTGGGCAATACAGCAAGACCCCGTCTCAAAAAGGAAAAAAAGAAAAAAAAAAAGTCGTGCCCAGAAGCAAAGGAAACAAGAGGAGGGGCAGAGCCTGTGGCGTTTCTGGGGCCACGGGGTGGGCCTGGTCCTCTTTGTGTCCCACTTTTTGCCATCTATTATTTTAAGTTCTGTGGTACATGGACAACTATTACTGAATCATTCACACTGTCTTCACTGTGTTGGGCGACCGGCCACTCACGGGGCCACAGCGGGCTGCACACAGGGCTCGGACCTTGGCTGTTTCCTTGGGAAACGGCCCTGTGGCCTCAGCCTGGGTCTCCTTGTCATTTGAACAGGACAGGACCCCACCCCCATGGTGGGCACCAGGTTCTCCTGGATCCCACACTCGGGGCTGGCACACCAGGATCACAGGTGTGGATTCTTTGACTAAGTGGCGTTTCTGTTGCAGGACGCAGAGGGCTCTACGTGTTTGCACCTGGCTGCCAAGAAAGGCCACTACGAAGTGGTCCAGTACCTGCTTTCAAATGGACAGATGGACGTCAACTGTCAGGTACAGCCACCCCCTCCCCTTAGCAGCACACTGTGCGGACTGGCCAGGGAAAGTCACTGTTCTGCAGCTCCTGGTCCCACCCCCGTTCTCCACGGCGTCCCCTCCCAGGCACAGAGCCAGCTCAGGCCCTCCAGCATCCTCTTACACACACACGGCCAGCTCGGACGCTTCACAGCTTCCTCTTCCATGCACACAGCCAGCTGGGACCCTCCACGGCGTCCCCTTCCACGCACAGGGCTAGCTCAAGCCCTTGGGCCCTGGAACGTCTTGTCCCCTCCCTGTCCTCTTCTGCCCTGGCCTGCTATGGGCAGCCACACCAGATGCCCACACACCAGGGCAGCCTCTGCACTGTGTCTGGCTGGAGGCTCCTCCCTTGCTCTCCATCAGCTGTGTCTAGATGTCACCATTTGAGGGAGGTGTCACTGGCCTTCCTCCACAGCACCCATCTTCCTTCCTACTCACTGTCCGTCTCTCCCCTACAGCCAGTGCCACGGGGCAGGGTTTGCCCTGCTCACTGTCCATATCTATCCCACAGCCGGCGCCACGGGGCAGGGTTTGCCGTGCACGTGTGCTGATCCACAGTGCCTCACACACAGTGGGCACCTGCCTCACGAGTGAATGACTGGGGAGACCAAAGGAGGGCAGGTTTTGAGGCTGCTCAGCACACACTGGGGGTCCCTCCCGCATGGACTCGCAGCTCTGGGATGAGTGCAATCCTCACACTGTCTCTCACTCCTTCCTTCAGGAGGCTTGGTCCAAGTCTTTTTAGCCCAGTGGTTGCCCACCCAGTTGTTGACACCCAGCTTCTGTGCCCTCTTGGCCATGGCAACGTCCCCATGGGCTGGAAGCAGCAGCGCCCATACTCTTGCCTTTGCCCTGAGCATCCAGAGGCCAGAGCCCCTGCCTGTTCACTGCATCTAAAGCATCCGCTGACCTCTTCTCTCTGACGTTGTACCCTCATCCATTGAGCACGGGGCTGGGCTCCGGGAGGCTGTGCTCTGCTGTCCCTGCTGTGTTCCCAGTGCCTGTGGTGGTGCTGACCGTCGACCGCAGGGGAGATGTAGCTTTAATCATGGAGGCTGCTGTGTCTATGACAGCAGGATGTACAGGCTGACAACTGCAGGGGAGATGTAGCTTTAATCGTGGAGACTGCTGTGTTTGTGACAGTGGGACGTGCAGGTCCTTTGAGGGGTGCTGGGGAAGAGGCCGAGTCTTCTGCCTTCAGAGTGGGAATTGGCCATATGACCCTCATTTTCAGTAAAGTTGCCTTTTTCTGGCTTAAAGAAAATTGCCCAGGCCCACTGACTGGACTCAGGAGTGACAGGAGCCAGAGAGCAAGTCAGCCTGGTGGGCATTCTGCTCCCTGCCCAGGAGGAAGCAGGGGGGACAGCCTCCGTCTGCCTGTCCATCTCCCGCCCACAGTTCCCAGCTGCTGCTCTGATGGGGGTCCCTGGCTCTCCTGCATGCAGCCACCATTGGAGGCTGAAGGAGGAGCAGAGCCTGCTACAACCCAGGCTTCCCGCCAGCCGAGGCTGCTGGTGCGCTCCGGGTCTGGCCTGGGCGTACGAGGTTTCAGCTCCCTTGTGTGTGCCATTAGACGCGGTGCCCAGCTGTGTTGGCGTGTCCCCAGTGAGTGGTGCCCAGCTGTGTTGGCGCGTGCCCAGTGAGTGGTGCCCAGCTGTGTTGGCGCGTGCCCAGTGAGTGGTGCCCAGTGAGTGGTGCCCAGCTGTGTTGGCGTGTGCCCAGTGAGTGGTGCCCAGCTGTGTTGGCGCGTGCCCAGTGAGTGGTGCCCAGCTGTGTTGGTGCGTGCCCAGTGAGTGGTGCCCAGCTGTGTTGGTGCGTGCCCAGTGAGTGGTGCCCAGCTGTGTTGGGGCGTGCCCAGTGAGTGGTGCCCAGCTGTGTTGGCGCGTGCCCAGTGAGTGGTGCCCAGCTGTGTTGGCGCGTGCCCAGTGAGTGGTGCCCAGCTGTGTTGGTGCGTGCCCAGTGAGTGGTGCCCAGCTGGGAGCGGGCACGGCTGACAGGACAGCCTTGCTGTGTCGGGTAGGGTGGTTGGGCCTGGCCCAGTCCTGGTTCTGCCTTTGTCCTGCACTGGTAGAGCTACCTGGGGCTGTGCTCTGAGGAAGAACTGAGGCCTCTCAGGGTTGCACTCAGGTCCTGAGTGAGATGCCTGCACAAGGGGTATGGTACCTGGGAGGTGCGGAGACCTCGGCTGTGGGAGTTCTCATCGCTCTGGCGGTTGCCGGTCTCTGGATCAATGACCGCTTTGTTCTCTTCCCTGGCAGGATGACGGAGGCTGGACGCCCATGATCTGGGCCACGGAGTACAAGCACGTGGACCTCGTGAAGCTGCTGCTGTCCAAGGGCTCCGACATCAACATCCGGGACAACGTAAGTTCATCACACCCTCCCCGGAGCAGTGTCTTGGAGGGGTGGGGGCCTCCTCCTCCAGAAGGTTCTTTTCTCAAAAGCAGAACCCTGGCCCCTGGTGGCGGTTTTGACCTCTTCCTGTGGCAGCATCGGCCCGGCGCTTAGCTGTGGCTGTCCTGTGCCAGAGGCAGATCGGGGGTGTGGGGTCCCAGCAGAGGCCACCCTCTAGGGACCTGCGGGTTCAGAGGGCGCTGCCTGCCCTGCTGTGCCTCCTGCTGCCTCATGGGGCCGTGCCTGGGCCTGAGGCTGCTGACCTCGTGCGGGTGCCACAGCACCTCTGGCTCTCCCTCTGTTTTTGTTTTTTGGTTTTTTTTTTTGGATGGAGTCTCGCTGTGTCGCCCAGGCTAGAGTGCAGTAGCGCAATCTCAGCTCACTGCAAGCTCTGCCTCCTGGGTTCAAGTGATTCTCATGCCTCCGCCTCCCCAGTAGCTGGGATTACAGGTGTGTGCCACCGTGCCTGGCTAATTTTTATATTTTTTATTTGTTTGTTTTTGAGACGGAGTCTCTCTCTGTCACCCAGGCTGGAGTGCAGTGGCGCGATCTGAGCTCACTGCAACCTCTGCCTCCTGGGTTCAAGCAGTTCTCCTGCCTCAGCCTCCGGAGTAGTTGGGATTATAGGTGCCCACCACCATGCCTGGCTAATTTTTGTATTTTTAGTAGAGATGGGGTTTTGCTGTGTTGGCCAGACTGGTCTCAAACTCCTGACCTCAGGTGATCCACCCGCCTCAGCCTCCCATAGTGCTGGGATTACAGGTGTGAGCCACCACGCCTGGCCAATTTTTGTAGTTTTAGTAGAGACAGGGTTTAGCCATGTTGGTCAGGCTGGTCTTGAACTCCTGACCTCAGGTGATCTGCCCACCTCATCCTCCCACAGGATTACAGGCATGAGCCACCGCGCCTGGCCCCTGCCTCTCTCTTTGAAACAGAGGAAAGAGAAGTGAATCGTTTATCGCACCACGGTTTTCTAGGGTGTGATTTAAGATGCTTCAGTGACAGTTTTGTAAGGCCCTTTTGTTTGCTCAGAAAATAGAGTTTGGAGCTGAGATAAGAGGACTCCCCAGTTCTGGGGTGGCTCCTTCAGCCTGAGAGTGGCAGCAGGTGACTGATTAACTCAAAAGGTTGTTCACTAGAAGGTCTTCAGGGACCCACAGAACCAGTGGGGCTGCCAGGGGGCTGGGCATGGCAATGGGCACGACAGCTAGGGGCGAGGGGAGTCCTCTGGTCACCTCCCAAGACGGGCATAGACATGCTGCAGCCCACAGAGCTGTGTCCACCTTCACAGACGGGCTCCAGCAGCCATAAATGGGAAGTCCAGCCACAAATAAACTCATTAAGTTGATCATAAGAAAGAAGATTTGACACAGAGAAAGATTTCTAAAAGCACACTATTAAATCTCCAGTGTGCTGAAGCCTGGCGTCTGAGGAGGGAGGGTTGACACTGCCTCTCAGAGCCTGAGAACAGCGTGGGCACGGGCACTTGCCATTCATTGTTGGCACGGGGGGGTCTGCATTTGGAACCCCTCCCTGCATGTGAGCAGACCCCGCTGTGGTCCACTGGCTGTGGGCACCCTCCGCCTCCCTGCAGGCACACAGGCCTCCGGAGTGACTGGTCCTGAGCTGCCGTGCCGCCTCCGTGGGCTGCAGGCTTCCGTGACTGTGTCTGGGGGGTTTCTACCTCGTTCCACCGGAGTTCTTTCCCGCTGGGGGTTAGGACAACGGCACTGTGGTGAGAGGAGCCCTGAGCCGGCAGAAGGAAGAGAAGAGGGAAGCAGAGGCAGAGGAGCCCTGAGCCAGCGGAAGGCTGTGGCGGGTACCTTGGAGGAAGAGAGGAGGGAAGCCAAGGCAGAGGACAAGGCAGAGGCCACCCCCAGGTGGGGCCGCCTCACCTACCACCCCCAGAGACTGTGTGGCGGGCAAGGCAACCCTAGTGTGCCTGGTTGGCCTGCGTGCCTGGGCAGCTTGCAGCCTGTCCAGGTGTCAGAGCTGTTAGCTCCCTGATGCTGGTGGCTGTTTCCCCGGAATGGAAGCATTGATTAAATTTCAGGTTTGTTATTTAGAGAATGAAACACTTCATTAATGTAACTACTGTATTGCTGTATAATAGGTAGGCTGCATATACTCAAAGTACACACTCGGGTGAATTTTCACCCAGAAGCCATCGCTGCTGTCGGAAGAGCGAGCCCGGTCCTCCCTCATGCCCTGATGATCTATCTTCAGGTGATTCCTCCGCACTTCACAGCCGTGCCCAGCCCACCCCTGCCACCCATTGCTGGGCTTTCTGCTATCTGCGTGTGTCGGTTTTATAGAAAAGGGCTCTCACCATGGGCGCCTTTCCCTTGCATCTTGAAGCCGAGATCCCCATTTTCGTTGCCTGAAGTGCCCGTTGTGTGAATGTGTCCGTTTACCCTTCACCTGTCAGTGGGCATTTAGGTGGTTTCTGATTTTTGGTTGTTACTAAGAGAGGTGCTGTGAATACTCATGCCTTAATTTCTCTTGATTAAATCCCTGGGAGTAGAATGGTTAGATCATAGGATAGGTGTGTATGTTTAACATTTGCAGAGACTGCCAGTAGCCGGGCATGGTGACACACACCTGTGGTCCAGCTACTCGGGAGGCTAAGGGGGGAGGATCGCTTGAGCCCAGGAGGTCAAGGCTGCAGTGAGCTGAGATCGCACCACTGCACCCTAGCCTGTCTGCAAAAAAAACAAAGCCTGCCAAACTGCTTTCCAAGTGATGGCACCATCTCTAGTGTATGACAGTGCATTCATCCGTTCTCACACTGCTATCAGGGTTCTACCTAAGACTGTGGAATTTATAAACAAAAGAGGTTTAACTGACTCACAGTTTAGCATGGCTGGCGCGGGGGGGTCTCGGGAAACTTAACAATCATGGCAGAAGGCAAGGAGAAGTAAAGCACGTCTTCCATGGTGGCAAGAGAGAGATTGAGGAGCCTTGTACCACACTTTAAAACCAGCTGTTGTGAGAACTCACATGAGAACAGCGTGGGGACCCACCCCCATAATCCAGTCAGGTCCCTCCCTTGACACGTGGGGATTACAATTCAAGACAAGATTTGGGTGGGGACACCCAATCAGAGGCCAACCCATATCAGAGAGTCCTGGTTCCTCCGCATCCTTCCCAACACGCAGCATGGTCAGTCTGTAAATTTTATCCATTCTGGTAGGTGTGTAGTGATACGTTGTTGTGGTTTTAGTTTTCAGTCATTTCATTTCCATTTCTCTAATGACAGTTGACGTTAAGCATCTTTTTATGGGCTTATTTACGATCCATATATCTTCTTTAATGAAGGGTCTGTTCAAATCTTTTTCTTGCTTATTATCAGGTATTTTTTTAAATTCTGGAGGTTTAAGAGTTTATGTTCTGGATATAAGTCCTTTATCAGATATATGGTTTACAGATCTGTCTTTGGAAGTGTAGAATTTTAAAAGTTTTTATAAAGTTTGGTTTATCAGCGTTTTTCTGTTTTTTTTTTTTTAACTGGATGCTGTTTTGGCGTTCTGTTTTAAGAAATCATTGCCTAATCTGAGAACCCAAAGATATTCTCCCACATTTCCTTATACGAGTTTTATGGTTTGGGGGTTTCCATTTAGGTCTACGTTTTATTATAGTTGACTTTTGTATATGGTGTGAGGTATAGATTGAACCTTTTTTTTTTTTTTTTTGCTTGTGGATGCCTAGTTCAGTGCCATTTGTTGAGAAAACCATTCTTTCTACATAGAATTGACTCTGTACCATTGCCAAAGGCCAATCATCTGCACGTGTGAGTCAGTCATCCATGTGTCAGTCCACGTGTGTCAGTCATTTGCATGTGTCAGTCATCCATGTGTGAGTCATCTGCATGTGTGAGTCCACTTGTGTCAGTCGTCCATGTGTGAGTCAGCCATCTGTATGTCAGTCGTCCACATGTGTCAGTCCACATGTCTGTCGTCCACATGTGAGAGTCAGTCTGCATGTGTGAGTCAGCTGTGTGTGTGTGAGCCTGTCATCCGCATGTGTGAGTCCATCATCTGCATGTGTCAGTCGTCTGCATGTGTGTCCATGTGTCAGTCATCCACGTGTGAGTCAGTCATCTGCATGTCTGTCAGTCATCCACATGTGTCCACATGTGTGTCATTTGTCTACATGTGAGGGTAGTCATCTGCATGTATGAGTCAGTCATCTGCATGTGTGTGAGTCTGTCATCCACATGTGTGAGTTGGTCATCCATGTCAGTCGTCCACATGTGTATCAGTCATCTGTATGTGTGAGCCAGTCATCCACATGTCAGAGTCAGTGGTCCACATGTGTGTAAAGTCAGTCATCCACATGTGTGTGTCAGCTCCAGGACCCTCTCTTTTGATGCATTGATCTGCATATTTGCCTTTAGGCAAGTACTGTCCTTGCTTGACTGATGTAGTTTTATAGTAGGTCTTGCAAAATCATTTTTCTTCTCCCAAACTTGATACTGCTATTCTTCTACATTTTACATACATACATATATAGATATAAAAAATATCTATATGTTCTGAACACCATAATAGCCATATGGTTATTCTGTTTAAACAGTCATTGGCCTTTTTTTTTTTTTTTTTAATAGAATCTCACTCTGTTGCCCAGTCTGGAGTGCAGTGGCACGATCTCGGCTCACTGTAACCTCCGTGTCCCGGGTTCGAGCAATTCTCATGCCTTGGCCTCCTGAGTAGCTGGGATTACAGGCGCGAGCCACCACGCCTGGCTAATTTTTGTATTTTTAGTAGAGATGGGGTTTCACCATGTTGGTCAGGCTGGTCTCGAACTTCTGACCTCGTGATCCACTCATCTTGGCCTCCCATAGTGCTGGGATTACAGGTGTGAGCCACCGCACCTGGCCTGGTCTTTTTTTTTTTTTTTTTTTTTGGAGACAGAGCCTCTCACCCTGTCACCCAGCCTGGAGTGCAGTGATGCAATAGCTCACTGCAGCCTCCACCTCCCTGGTTCAAGCGATTTTCCTGCCTCAGCCTCCCAAGTAGCTGGGATTACAGGCACATGGCACCACGCCTGGCTAATTTTTGTATTTTTATTAGAGACGGGGATTTTGCCATGTTGGCCAGGCTGGTTTCAAACTCCCGACCTTAGGTGATCTGCCCGCTTTGACCTCCCACAGTGCTGGGATTGCAGATGTGAGGCAGCACGCCCAGCCGAGTGGTCTCTCCCGCCAAGCTTCACCTTGGTGGGCTTGTGCTCCTGATGTTGCTTCCTTTCCGCCAGCCTCAATCCCTTTACTTTTCCTGTGGTGTTGGTCTGCTTGTGGTGAGCTCTTGCAGCTTTTTTTTTTTTTTTTTTTTTTGAGACATAGTTTCGCTTTTTTGCCCAGGCTGGAGTGCAGTGGTGCGATCTCGGCTCACTGCAACCACCTTCTTCCAGTTTCAAGTGATTTTCCTCCCTCAGCCTCCTGAGTAGCTGGGATTACAGGCACTGGCCACAACGCCTGGGAAATTTTTGTGTTTTTAGTAGAGATGGGTTTCACCATGTTGGCCAGGTTGGTCTCAAACTCCTGACCTCATGATCTGCCTGCCTTGGACTCCCAAAGTGCTGGGATTACAGGTGTGAGCCACCGCGCCCGGCCCTCTTGCAGCTCTTTAATGCCTGGAAAGTCCTTATTTTGCTTTCATTTTTGAAAGACATTCTTACAATTCTGGATGCATAGTTATTTCTTTCAGTGCTTTAAATGGCGGTTTCCCTGGGTCCTCACCCGCAGTGTTCGCAGTGAGAAATCCACTGCCGGTGCATGGTTATTTCTCTGTGTATAACGTGTCTTTTTTATATGGCTGCTTTTAGAATTTTTTTTTTGTATCTCTTGGTTTTAGCAACTGGATTTTCCTCTAAGCCTTAGTTTGTCTGTAAAGCAATTTGATTACTGATGTGCCTTGGTGTTATTTTGTGTGTGTGCACTTAGGGTTCATTGAGCTTCTTGGATTTGTGGATTTAGGGTTTTTGACAAATTTGGAAATTTTTCAGTCATTATTTCTTCAAATAATGTTTTCTGCCCACCGTGCTTTCCAGTATTCCAGCTGTGTATGTAGGAGTTCTCAGAGTGGTTCCACAGCTCACTGGTGCTCTTTTCAATTTTTAAACATTATTGTTTTTTCACGCTGTGTTTCAGTTGAGCGGGTTTTTGTTGGTTTGTCTTCCAGTTCACTCGTCTTTTCTTCTGCACGTGACGCGGTTGAGCTCATCCAGTTTGTGTGCTTACATCCAGGCACTGTCGTTTTCAGCTCTAAATGTTCTGTTGGAGTCTTTCAAACATTTCCTAACATGTTTCTACTTAATTTTCGAACCTATAGAATACAGTTATACCAATGGCTTTATTTACTTACTTATTTATTTATTTAAGACAGTCTCTTTTTCCCAGGCTGGAGTGCAGTGGCGCAATCTCGGCTCACTGTAACCTTTGCCTCCCTTGTTCAAGCGATTCTCCTGCCTCAGCCTCCCGAGTAGCTGGGATTACAGGCTCACACCATCATGCCTGGCTAAGTTTTGTAGTATTAGTAGAGACGGGGTTTCACCATGTTGCCCAGTCTGGTCTCGAACTCCTGACCTCAGGTGATCTACCTGCCTCTGCCTCCCAAAATGCTGGGATTACAGGTGTGAGCCACCGCATCTGGCCCACCAATGGCTTTAATGACCTTGTTTGCTAATCCAGCATCTGAGCAAAAGCCGGGTTTTTTGATGGACTGGGTTTTTCCTCCCCACTGTGGGTCATGTTTCCTGCTCCTTTGCACGTCTGGTAACCTGTAGCCAATGCCAGGATGTGGGTGGGTTTTACAAAACTTGTATGGTGCTAAGGACTCTTCTTCCTGTGAATCTTCTTGAACTTTGTTCTGGAACTCAGCCAAGTCACTTGAAACCCGTCAGATCATGTTGGATTTTGCTTTTCAGGTTTGTTAGGTGGGTCTGGAGCCACTGAGGCAGGTCCCTCCACTGTCCTCCAGCCCACAGCCTGTGAACGGAGAGTGTGGCCTGCCTGGCTGTGGGGAAAGGCCCTGGCTTTGAGTGCACGTTCTCCACAGGCTTGTGGCTGCTGGTGTCCTGCCGGATGACCCAGGTGGAAATGCACAGATCTCTGGACCCTCCCTTGGAGCTCTGTTTTCTGTCTGAGCATCCGGAGGCCCTGCCTGGCTCCCTCCCGCACCATGGTTGGAGCTCTAGTGGCAGTGAGCTGGGCAGCCACGGGCTCCCTCACAGGCTCCGCCTCTCAGGGCACGATCCTTCCCTGCCTGGTGTCTGGTGTCTTGACAGCCATGGTCACGGGTTTTGACTGTTTGTTTTACTCTTCTGGTTCTTTTAGGTGGGAAGGTAAATCTGTTCTGGTCTGTATCACCCCATCGTTTCAGGAGTGCGGTTGCTCACCAGGTGTAGGCCGGGCTTGTCGTAACTCAGCAGACTTCAGAAAGGCTGGGCGTTTGAACAGTCCCAGGGTGGAAGGATCTTAGGTGAACTGGAAGCTCTCAAAAACGTAATTCTGGGGCGGGGCGTGGTGGCGGATCACCTGAGGTCAGGAGTTTGACAGCAGCCTGGGCAACATGGTGAAACCCCGACTCTACTAAAAATACAAAATAATTAGCTGGGCCTGGTAGCACGCACCTGTTATCCCAGCTACTGGGGAGGCTGGGGCACGAGAATCGCTTGAACCCCAGGGGCAGAGGTTGCTGTGAACCGAGATCGTGCCAGCTGCACTCCAGCCTGGGAGATGGAGTGAGACTCCGCCTCGAAAACAAATAAAACATGTAATTCTGGTTATAAAATCATAAATCCTTCCAATAAAGGAAAAAGAAAAGAGGCCCCTAAGCAAGCACCATTTTGTCAAGCAGCCCTCAAATGTGTGGAGGAGGGAAAGCAGAAACCAAGAGCCGAGGGCTGGAAGAGCCCCAGAGCAGCCCAGGCTCTTCAGGAAGCCCAGTGAGGCGGACACACGGAGTCTGCTTGTAGTTGTCTCTTTTAGAAGTCACGGACACAGTGAAGCCCACGCCTGGGGCTAGCCGGGTTTGTGGATGAAGATACTGGAGACAAGGCCACTAGGTTCTGTTCTGCTTTTATCTTCACGCTCACTGAGCTGGAAAGCGTTGGTGCCGCACGGTGTGGAGTTGGGAGGGGACTGCAGGAGAGCACCGGGTATCTCAGAAGAGCGCGTGTCCTTCTCTCTTGGGGGTGAGACTCTGCCCACCTGCAGAGCCAGTCCCTGGGATGTGGCGGCGGCCCTGGATGGGAGGCGGGGCCGAGCTCAAAGGGAAGCAGAGCCTGCGGGGAGGAGACCGCACCCCTGCAGGGCTCTGCCTTGGCCCGGAGCCGCCTCAGCCCCCGCAGCAAAGCGGACAGTCAGGCGGGGCTTGGTTGATGGCTCTGGGAAGATCGCTGACATTCCCGAGGGGAAGGAGGTGCAGCCGGCCCTCCCAGACACACGCAGAACAGAACCCACTTCAGGAGCGTGAAACGCTCACGTGCTTTAATCCAACCATCCTGCCTCTGAGGAAGCATCCCTGAGAAATAATGTAGAAAATAAAAAGCACTAGAATATTTGCTGGCAATGTATTCCAGAAATATACCCATAGAAACAAACCAAGTGTTCAGTACAGGAAAGGTCCGGAAGCTGAGTGACCGTCGGCGATGGGTCCGGAGGCGGTTCCGACGCCGCCCCGCGTGGACCGTCGTGATGGGTCCGGAGGCGGTTCCGACGCCACCCCGCGTGGACCGTCGTGATGGGTCCGGAGGCGGTTCCGACGCCGCCCCGCGTGGAAGGCGCTCCTCGCGTGGTGCCAACTGGAGGAGGCCTCAGCACCTGGGAGCCTCTGGTGATGACGGAGGGTCAGGGACAGACGGGCATCAGGCGTAGGAAACGGGCGCGGGCCTGTTCCTCATTCCACCGATGCTGTTTTATCCCTGGGGCGATCGAGCTAGGGATATTTCATTGTTCTGATTTGTGTTTGTGGCTGCCTGGCAGAGTTGAACATTGTCTTACGTTTACCGTTTATCTTTTTCTTACCTACCTTCTTTATTTTCTTCTCCTTTGCACATACTTTTTCAGAATTACAGTGTTCTAATTTACTGTGTGATTATAAATCATCTATATTTTACATGTGGCACAAGTATTTCTCCAAATTTTATTTGTTTTATTTAAAAGAGGCCTTTTAAAAAGTAAAACTTACTGTTTTTTTTGAGACAGAGTCTTGCTCTTGTTGCCCAGGCTGGAGTGCAGTGGCACGATCTCGGCTCACTGCAACCTCTGCTTCCTGGGTTCAAGCGATTCTCCTGCCTCAGCCTTGCGCGTAGCTGGGATTACAGGCGCCCACCACCACCCCTGGCTCATTTTTTGTATTTTTAATAGAGACAGGGTTTCACCATGTTGGCCAGGCTGGTCTCGAACTCCTGACCTCAAGTGATCTACCTGCCTCTGCCTCCCAAAATGCTGGGATTACAGGCATGAGCCACCACACCCGGCCCAAAATTTTAATTTAATCAAATTTGCATGTCTTTTTTCAAATCTTTCAAAAGCATTATCCTATCCTATGACTATACCCCTGTTTGGAAATGAATATAATTTTTAAAAATAGATGAAAGAAAAGTGCCTGCAAGTGTTAATGTGTTGAGATTAGGTTGATATAATTCTGGATGACCTTTTCCCTATTTTTACAATATTCTTTACTGTGATTATGCTACTTTTATAATTATGTTATTTTTACAATGAAAAAAAAACAAAACACGAAAGGATGTGCCTTCCAGAGTTGAGATGGGCACTAGGTTCCCATCTGGTGACCTGTGGCACCCTTTCCACCTGGCCGTTGCTGAGGACGGCCACGCGCGCTCCAGAGCCTCTCCCCAGGCACGCGGGCTGCAGCTGCTGTGGCCGGGCCCCAGCACTGTGAGCCAGCAGGAAGCGTGCACTGAGCTCTGGCTTGTGTCTGTTCAGGAGGAGAACATTTGCCTGCACTGGGCGGCGTTCTCTGGCTGCGTGGACATCGCCGAGATCCTGCTGGCTGCCAAGTGCGACCTCCACGCCGTGAACATCCACGGAGACTCGCCGCTGCACATTGCTGCCCGGGAGAACCGCTACGACTGTGTCGTGTGAGTGTGGCGCTTCCCCCGGCTCGGGCTGGCGCTGACCTGACCTGGGCGCCCGGAGAGACCGCTCGATGGTCGTGTGTTCACACTTGGGCTCGAGTGGACACAGGCCCTCTGTTCCCTCCTGTGGAAGTCCGTCCTTGGTGTTCCACGTACAGAGAAGTGACTTTCCCAGTCCACGTTTGAGATCAGCTGTGGTTTATTTGTGGGTTAGGAGGATTGTCATGCAAAATTCCCAAGTTGTGAGGTCAGACCTTGAGTTGAGTCTCAGACCTGATGCTCCTGACATGGCTGAGGGGCAGCGTGGGAACAGCCCTGCTCCCAGCAGGGACCTGCCAGCTCAGAGGCGCCGAGAGGCTCAGAGTGCCTTCTGGGAGCAGTGCCACCCACAGCCAGAGCTGGAGATGCTGGGGGCTGTGGCGCTCACCGCTCAGGGCCCTTTTAAAACTTGAGACCTTCAGCTGGGTGGCGGTGGCTCACACCTGTAATCCCAGCACTTTGGGAGGCTGAGGCAGGAGGATCACCTGAGGTCAGGAGTTTGAGACTAGCCTGGCCAGCATGGTGAAACCCCATCTCTACTAAAAATACAAAAATTAGCCGGCCATGGTGGCGCGTGCCTGTAACCCCAGCTACTCCCGAGGCTGAGGCAGGAGAATCGCTTGGACCCGGAAGGCAAAGATTGCAGTGAGTGGAGATTGCGACACTACACTCCAGCCTGGGCGACAGAGCGAGATTCTGTCTCAAGAAAAAAAAAAAAAACCCAAAAACAAAAAAACTTGAGACCTTGATCCCTTAAGTGATACACACTCAGGTTGTTGTCGGTGGCCTGGGATGGGGTATTTGTTTGGCTGCTGGGGAAGGGCAGGGAGCTGTGGGTGCTCCACGCACCAGCCTCCGGTGACTCCCCAGCCCCTACACGTGGAACTGTGCCCTCCCACATTTGGATCTCACGGTGGCTTACCCAGGTTGGTCATCTGGCTGTGCAAAGCCCAGCTCCACGTACGGTGACTGCGGTCTGGACGCAGTGGGCAGGAGTGGAACTGAGGACTGCTCATGCTGTGCATGGCCCAAGCGTGGCCTCTCTCCCTCCTTGCTTCCCTTCTTATCCCTGAGGGTAAATTTAAATGAAGAATCCAAGAAAAATCAAATGCCATCCTGGTTTTTTACATACTCTTCCTGCTAAGAAAACAGCCTGCTGACTTTGACAGTGAATATGGGAGAGGAGTAAGAGAGTCCCTGTTCCTGGGTGAGCTAAAGCCCGTCTTTGCAGAGTCATTGGTGAGCAGACTTCAAGTTATCTCACAGCGAATAGTGTGTTCCGTTTACTGTTAGTGATGATGGTCATTTTATAAATCTCATCTGTGTCATCTTTTCAAGTCAGCTTTAAATGTTTTGTGGCCTTACATTTTCCCTTTTAGCCTCTTTCTTTCTCGGGATTCAGATGTCACCTTAAAGAACAAAGAAGGGGAGACGCCCCTGCAGTGTGCGAGCCTCAACTCTCAGGTGTGGAGCGCTCTGCAGATGAGCAAGGCTCTGCAGGACTCGGCCCCCGACAGGCCCAGCCCCGTGGAGAGGATAGTGAGCAGGTGAGCCCGGCCCCGGGACGGCTCTGCGGCAGATCGGCAGCCAGCAGGGCTTTGGGAGTTTGCGGTGAAAGCTGCTCCTGAAGCTGAAAAATCCCCAGGCTGGAGTTCAAACTCTCAGGGCCAGGTGTTTGCCAGCTGCCCACTGCACGCCATGCCAGCCCCTGGGCAGAGTACGCCAGCCTCCAGGTGACACCTGCCCTTTCCGTGGCAGGGACATCGCTCGAGGCTACGAGCGTATCCCCATCCCCTGCGTCAACGCCGTGGATGGCGAGCCGTGTCCCAGCAACTACAAGTACGTCTCTCAGAACTGCGTGACGTCCCCCATGAACATCGACAGAAACATCACTCACCTGCAGGTGAGTGACACGGACGAAGGGCGGGCTCAGGCCAGGACGTGGGGCGGGCAGAAGCTTCTGGAGCCTGGGGTCCTGGGTTCTTCTCACCACTCAGAGCAGGAGGGCTCGTGGAGGGCTTCCCAGGAAGACCTCGTTCTCTTTGCAGCTGCCTCCCGTGAAAGAGCTGGAAGGCAGATAAAGGTTCTGTCAGGCCCAGCCCTGGGCCTCTCACTGCTCTTCCGAGGCTTCTTACCGACCCCAAAGGAACGGCAAGCATCTTTGTGCCTTTTTTTTTACCTCACACTCAGGGGCCCCCGTGCGGCCTCGTGCTGGTGGCACAGGCGAGAGGAGCCCCTGCAAGGCCTGCAGGACGACCTGGTCCCTGCATCTCCCAGCCCCCGGAGAGATGGGTCCAGCACATGCCAGCTTTCCCAGCCTGAGTGCACAGAGCCTGGTGCCCTCACTGCCTGCGCCTTCTTGAGCACTTTCTTTGTGGCTCTGCTTGTAGGCAGCTCCCTCCTCTTCCCAGGCCGGGCACTGCCCAGGGCCCCCCACTCAGGGTGTGCCAGGCTCTGCATTCTTGTCTTTCCTGTCGAGCATCTGGCCACAAATGCAGCCGCTGCCCAGCCCTTCACCCACCCCACGTCACCCGCTGCCGCGTCGCTGCCCTGCCTGCCCCATCCCTCTGTCAGGGTCCTCAGCCAGAGAGCCCCTCCAGCGGGCACTCGGCATGTTTCTGCCCGCACACCCTTCACCCTAAGAGGCCACACACTCGTGGTGCCTTTGAGAAGCATTTAGCAGAATCGGGGTAACTGAGAATTGTAAAACGTAGTTGTGACTGGGAGGGAAACAGAAGGCCTGTGCCTGCACGTCTGACGGCCCCGGCGCCTCTCTCCTCAGTACTGTGTGTGCATCGACGACTGTTCCTCCAGCAACTGCATGTGCGGCCAGCTCAGCATGCGCTGCTGGTACGACAAGGTGAGGGCGGCCTCGTGTGCGTGGGCTCAGGTGGTAAGTGCCGCTGGTCCGGGTCTGCAAAAACAGTGCAGGCGTCCGTGACCCCAGCGCTGTTGTGGCGGCGTTGGGAAGGAGTTGGAGGTGAGCTGGGTGTCACAGGCAGGGACGGCACAGTGGGCGCTGGCACCCAAGGCGGGGTTGTGAGCCGAGGACATGGCTGCAGAGTCCCTGGGGCTGGGGTCTGTATCCTTTGTGGCCACCTGGATGGTAGTGGAGGCGGGCAGCCAGGCAGCCTGGCTTGGCCCCAGGAGGAGGTGCTGCTTGTGTTTGGTGTATCTGGTGAGCTCTGCCTTGTGCTTGCTGAGTGTGAGGGGTGTGAAGAGGGAGGGTGCTGCTGGGCTGGGTACAGGGAGCATCGGTGTGGGCGTGGGGCTTGAGGAGACACAGGATTGGAAGTTTCTGGTGGGTGCTGGTCCTCAGAGGGCCCGAGATGGTGGCCGCTGAGGAGGAGATGGGAGTGGGGACTGGCCCTGGCTAGCTGGGGTGCAATTCAGGGGAGGGATGTCTAAGCAGAGGCGGAGGGTTCCTGGTCTCCCGAGTTCAGAGGTCACGGTGGGGACAGAAGCCAACATGGCCTGGGTGAAGAGACGCAAGCAGGGAGAGGCAGCAGGCGTCCCCTCCGGAAGCGGACTTTGGAGGAGGGTGGCCGTGGAGGGTGGCCGGAGGGTTTACCCATCTGAATGAGAGGCCCCAGTGGGAGAAGGATTCATGCCAGTGAGGGCCATGGAGGTGGCAGGCTCAGAAAGCCGCCAGGCTCATGTCCGAGTGGTGTCTTTTGGGGTGGACAGTCCTGCTGAAGGGGCGCAGGAAGGAATGTTGTGGGGAGCACCCTAATTGTTCAGGGCATCCCCTGAAGCCATCAAGCCAGAGTGTGCCTGGGCAGCCCTGGGCCCCGCACCTCAGCTCACACAGCCCTGGGGGAGCACCTGCGCCCAGGGCTGCTGCACCTGGCCTGGCTTCGGAGGGTAGGAAGGGGAGCAGAGGGCTGGGTCCCTCCACAGTTGAGGATTTGCGAGGCAAGGAGGCCAGGAGTGCAGGAGGGTGCAGGAGGCCCCGACCAGCCGAAGGAGGCAGAGCAGCCCACGAGCCGGCAGCCTCGGTGACGTGGAGAAGCCCAGGCTGGGGGCTGGGAAGGCCCCGGATGGACAGAAACTGGCCCAGGCTGGGTCTGGGGAGCGCTCCAGGAGGTCTCCACAACCTGTGTGGGCATCTGGGTGGGGGCTTCCCATCCAAACCATACACATGGAGTTTTTCCATAGGTGGGTGTTCAAGTTTGGCCAGAAACCATTGTTTTTATGCCAGTTTGAGCCACACTGGGTGGGCACTTAGTGGAAATGGGTTGATGTCAGCTCGAAGAGTGAGTGACCTCTGCTGGGCCCTTGCTGCTCGTCTGTCCACAGGACGGCCGGCTCCTGCCAGAGTTCAACATGGCGGAGCCTCCCTTGATCTTCGAATGCAACCACGCGTGCTCCTGCTGGAGGAACTGCCGAAATCGTGTCGTGCAGAATGGTCTCAGGTGAGAGGCAGCTTCCTGCCAGAGCCCCATATTCTGCTCATGTGTGCATAGCACGGAGGTCACCCCGACAGACAAGAACTTAACGTGTTTGGATGTACCCGCGTTGTGTTTGCAGATAGAGCCGACAGGTTACCTCTGAGCCCTTTATCCTCTGGAAATGTCACTGGTGCCGTAAATCACGAGTCATGCTTCCACCAGCTCAGACGCAGGCCTGAGAGAAGGGGCAGATGGTTGGGTCAGTTGAGCTAAAAGCAGAGGAACGGACTTGGCCTAAGAATTACCTTTGTTACCAAGTTCACACGAACAATCTTCAACAGATCAGGGCTGTCGTCGTTCTATTTTAACACTCCAGTCATTTTCTAAATGTTCTTTCTTCTCTGGGCTTCTCTAACAGTGAGGTGATGTCCTAACACTTCTCAGGCGCATGGACTCCTTGTTCCTGGCGCTTGGACTCCTGCTCAGGGCGCTTCACCAGCTGGGCTTGGTCCCCTGACCACCCAGCAGCAGCCTCTCCTTTCCCCAGGTTCTGGTCCTGAGCATTTCCTCCACAAATGTGCCTGAGATTGGAAAACTCAAAGCCCCTCTGAGTCACAAGGGAAAGTTACGAACTCTTAAATTTAGCTGAACACTAGTTTTTGTAGTATTGACTCTTTTGTGACCTCGGTAAACTTGGTCCATGCTGGAGGGCAGTCTCTGTCCTTGGTGTGGTAGAAAGGCCTGGGGGTGAGAACCCACACCAGACAGGCAGACACGAAGCAGACACACGGGACCCACACCAGACAGGCAGACGTGAGGCACGTGGTTCTGAGGGCTCCATGGAGGCCCATTTACCAGGCCTGCCCAGCCGCCCTCCCCCAGGCCCGCCCAACCACCTTCCCCCAGCCCTGAGAAACCCCCCCCCCGCCACCTCCCCCTGCCACCCTCCCCAGCCCTGAGGGGCCTGTGGGCTCCTTATCAGGAGCAGGTTCGGCGGCAGGTGTCACCACTGCCTGGTCCAGCTATAGGCTTCTCTAGTATTAGCACCTCTGCCACCCACAGTGCCTAGTGGCCCAGGCCCAGCTCTGTCCCCATGTTACAGATGGGGACACCGAGCCACGGCCAGGACCAGTGACTTGCCGAGGTCACGGGCTGGGGTGTTCCTGGCTGATTCCTGGGTTCTTGGCTTCCTGAGAGTGCAAGACGCTACGTCTGTGTGGTGCCTGCAGCATCTAACGCTTTGGATACAGAACCAGTTTTCTTCCTCATTTCAGTGACGTGGCACCAGCTGGCTTTTGCTGACCATTGTGGCAAGAGGCTGAGGCTGTGGCCTGGGTCCACCACTACTCTCTCTTTTCCAGGGCAAGGCTGCAGCTCTACCGGACGAGGGACATGGGCTGGGGCGTGCGGTCCCTGCAGGACATCCCACTAGGCACCTTTGTCTGCGAGTGAGTGAGTCCCTGGGTCACCCCAAGCCTGCCGGTGGCACGTGTCATTTCTGGGACAGAGGCCCATCTGTGTCTGCACTTCAGGAAGCCCCTCTGGGAGCAGGCACATCCCCTGGCCTACAGCAGCATGGGGTGGGGGCCGTGGAGACCCTGGCCCCGAGAACCAAGCTCGTGCTGTCCTCAGTGCTCTCGCTGCTGCCCTTAAACAGCTCATGAGTGCATTTAGGAAGGCGTGGTCCAGTTAGGAAGGCGTGGTCCAGCACGGGCAGTCCTCTCTGGGGGAGGACCATTCTGGGTTCTCAGGCACCAGACCGCAGACGCCCGGAGCTTTCAGTATCGTCGTCATCATCATCCTCGGGAACCTCAGCTGAAACCCCAGTCCAACCGGGCACACGTCTCCAAACATGTTCCCCGCATGTTCTTCTGGTGTGCCCCGCTCTTTCCCTGTGGGCGCGGAGACCAGGCTGTGCTTGTCTGTGGGCAGTGCTTGCTGCCTTCCAGGGCCTCACCTGCACCGCTTCTCCCTCTGCAGGTATGTTGGGGAGCTGATTTCGGACTCAGAAGCCGATGTTCGGGAGGAAGATTCTTACCTCTTTGATCTCGACAATAAGGTAATGTGCTTTGTGGGGTTGCGGCCATGTAGAGCTTGTTGTGAACTGTGAAACCTGAATGTGTTTGTCCCAGTAGGGCCTGGATTCGGATGAGAGCTCTTACTGTTGAGGAGAGTGGGCTTGCTATAGACCTGCTGAGTGCCACCTTCGGAGCTGGCCCTGGTTCTGTGCCCAGCATGGATGGAGGGCCCTCTGACTTGGGAAGTCCCTAAGCCTGTGCAGCCGACTGCCCCCTTCTTATGAGAGTGGGGCCTGAGACCCACCACTCCAATCCTCCAGACCCCAACCGAGAATCTCGGGTTGGGGCTTGGCAACCCCTGAGACTGCAGAGAGGCTAAGGAGGGGTGCCGTGTGTTCACAGTGACTGAGTGAAGCAGCAGTGAGCCTCCCGTCATGTGCACAGAAACGCCAGCAGACCCGTCGCTTGTGTCCCCAGCCCACCGAATCCCCACTGCCCGTGGGAGAGAGCAGGGGCCACTCCAGGAACCTGGTTTCGGGAGGTTTCTGAGGCTGGGGCAGGGGTGATTGACCCATCCCAGCCTGGCCTCATGCTCCCTTTACTGTAGCCTAGTTCCCATCATTGCTCTGGAATTCATCCATTGTCTATTTTAAAACCTCTTGGCCGGGCGCGGTGGCTCAAGCCTGTAATCCCAGCACTTTGGGAGGCCGAGGCGGGTGGATCACGAGGTCAGGAGATCGAGACCATCCTGGCTAACATGGTGAAACCCCGTCTCTACTAAAAAAATACAAAAAAACTAGCCGGGCGTGGCGGCGGGCGCCTGTAGTCCCAGCTACTCGGAGGCTGAGGCAGGAGAATGGCGTGAACCTGGGAGGCGGAGCTTGCAGTGAGCCGAGACCGCGCCACTGCACTCCAGCCTGGGTGACACAGCGTGAGACTCCGTCTCAAAAAAAAAAATAAAATAAAAAATAAAAAATAAATAAAACCTCTTGAAACCTGCAGTCACTCCAGGCCAGTGGGGAAATAAAGGTTTTCTCATCTCAAACAGCAGCTACCAGACCACAGAATAAATCTTATGCTTGGAGAGTAGGGCACCAGGCAGCTGTCTTCATAGCAGTGGCCCCTATGGACTGCCAGCCCCAACCCCAGACTCTGTCCCTACAGCCACCTTCTAAGAAGTAACCGTTGGTGAAATGACTTGTGTTTGATGGCAGAGAAGCCGGGCTCTGGAAGGTCACAGTGTTCAGGCATCTCTCCCCGTGCAGTGGGGCCGAGCCCTCGAGGGACGGCAGCCTCCGTGTGTGCGTGCTCGTGTGCAGAGTTGTGGGGCTTCTCTGCTGCCAACTGCCTATTCCAGCCTTACTGTGGAATGACTTGCCTTCTGTGGGCTGGTAACACATATTCTCACAAAGGCTCTGTTGTCACTTGTGTGTGCCACAGATGTCGCCTTCCCTCTGTGGCTTTTTCACTTCCTAATGATGTCTTGGAGCGAACAGAAGTTCTTGTTTTTATTCTAGTTCCATTTATCAGTCTTTTTCTAAAT